>NW_028261388.1:84700323-85000323 GCF_051295495.1 Thamnophis sirtalis
TCTTTCATTTTCTCAATTATCCAGCAATGTCTCGTTTCCCAGTCGATTCTAAAATATTTGGCATCTTGTAGCATATGACATTAAGGATATTGAATAGCAAGCAATGGTAGCAATAGTTAGACTTATATACCGCTTCATAGGGCTTTCAGCCCTCTCTAAGCGGTTTACAGAGTCAGCATATCGCCCCCAACAACAATCCAGGTCCTCATTTTACCCACCTCGGAAGGATGGAAGGCTGAGTCAACCTTGAGCCTAGTGGGATTTGAACAGCCGAACTGCTGAACTGCAGTCAGCTGAAGTAGCCTGCAGTGCTGCATTTAACCACTGCGCCACCTCGGCACCTCGGTATGATAATGTGCACATATTTTTAAGGCTTCTTTGGTAACTATACAGATTTTTCCAATCTGAGTCATGCTCCAGATGTGCTGACATAGCCTTTGCTGATTCTTCCTCTGTTGATTGCTATATTTCTGTAATTATTCAAGCAATTCCTCCACTCTTGTAATAACCTGAGAGCTGATCTAATTTCATTTTCTAGTATTAAAGGTACTTGACAACATTTTAAGATTTCTAGAATGTTGACATCTCTATCAGTAATCTTCTACCTTTGTTTGATTTTCTATGAATTAATTACTGTCAATTGCAGTAATACAGTATTAATTCTGGAAGAAATACATTGTCTAGATCAGTGTTTCTCAACCTTGGCAACTTGAAGATGTCCGGACTTCAACTCCCAGAATTCCCCAGCCAGTTGCCAAGCATCCAAAGGTTGATTACATGATCATGGGGATGCTACTTTCACCACTGTGAAAAATGGTCATGTCTCTTTTTTCAGTGCCATTGTAACTTTGAATGGTCAGTAAATAAACTGTTGTAAGTTGTGGACTACCTATATATGGAAGTAAGTATGTCTGTTTTATATGCACACAGACACACACAGACACACACACACACAGAGGACTTGAAAATAGATGATATACTTTATAGTATCAAAGCTGGACAGAGTATTTGCTAATTAATTCATGCTCACAATCCCTCTGTGAGCTTAATTATCTCCATTGCATATCAATATGAGTGAAGGAACATTTGCAAATACAGGAAGGTCCATTAGAACAAAATGTAGGAATTATATCCCATCACAAACTGCTTCTTCAGTTTTTATAACAATTAAGTGGGTTTCTTGAACAGGGACATTCAACCTGCAAGAGGCTGAAGAATGTGCTCTTTAATGGCTTCTTCCCCAGAGTAATTTTCTTTTCTTTTCAAGGCTACCAAGCTGGATTCCTTTTGTTTTTCCAACACAATGGCCATATTATAAAGTGGGGATCCTTGAAACCAAAATACATGAATTGGGGGGATATTCTTGTTACTTGGGAAAGGTGGCTATGCATGCTTTGCTTATGTGAATCTGGGCATGTGTGTGGTCCATGGATTGGTCATCTCTCAGGGAAACAATGTTTTATACTCTTCTCTGCCTATATATAACTATCCGTTCCACAGCTCTGTGTATTAGTCATCCAATAGCATGTATCTTGTGAAGCCATTAACAATATTCAGTAAGTGCAATGTTAACTTGCACTAGCATTTTAAAAATAATCTAGTGATTTATTTTAATGCAGTTTAACAAGTGGAAATAAGAAGCCAGCACTGTGTAATCAACTACCTCCCCTCCTCCTCAAAGCATCAACATTTGGGAATTACTGTACTGGAGAATGAAATATCACTTGACTGAGAGATTCTACATCAGCTGCTGAAAAGGCTACCCACTTTTCCCGTGCCCCCAGGGATTACTATAATTTGAACGCGGAAATATCCACTCATATTATGTTTAAAGGTAGCTCGCTTGGCTGTACTTGCATTTTAAATTGTCACTTTGGAGTACATGGATTTCGAGAAATACTCTTTTTTTTTTGCCATTATGGGCAAAGAGCAACGTAGCTCAAGGGCATCACGGCACAATGCTCAATGCGTTGAATACATCTTGTGTATTCAAAAAGAAAAGGGAACTGTTCTAAATGGAAGAGGTGCTTCCTGAATTGTAAAGATTAAACTGTGTAAATGCATCAGTAGAGACACTGTTTGAAAGAGGGCTATCTTCTCTCCAGTGTCCTTACAATGCAGAACCTTTCAATTCCCACTGAATTCAAAGTTGTCGACGGGGTGATGTTCCTGTTAACATTAATCACCTTCAGAATAATGGTGGATTTTCAGATCGCAGTGAAAATTAAGTAAATTTCCACCATTAAAATCAAGAGACAGACAGTGCTTAGAGTCCTTTTACTTGAAATAGGAGGTATTTGACATATATTTAACGGAACGGCTGTCTTAAGTTCCTTCCACTGTATATTGACAAGCAATAGCAATAGCATTTGGACTTATATACTGCTCAATATGCTTTACAGCCCTCTCTAAGTGATTTACGGAGTCAGCATATTGCCCCCAACAATCTCAGAAGGACAGAAGGCTCAGTCAACCTTGAGCCAGTGACAATCAAACTACTGGCAGTCAGCAGAATTAGCGTGCAATACTGCATTCTAATCACAGCACTACTACAGCTCTTAAGGACCCATACTTAATCACATTTAGAGAATGACCCACTGATATAAATTAAATTAGTATTTTATTAGTAATTTAAATTAAATTAGTAATTTAAATCCATGTATGCAGTTGGGCCAACTGTAGCATGTTTCATCTAAAACCAAGAAGCCAAACATTTATTGGGAAAAAAATCATTTAAAAAAAAATGTGGCTTTGTGAAAGGCAAAAACAAATTTAATAAGGGCAACAAAACCAGCTGTAAAAACTGGGTCATATCTTAAACACTAATAATACTCTGCAGATGGTTAATCTATTGCAAGGCTGCTCAATCTAAAGCAGTTGATTTTCTGAATGTATATTGAAGCATCTTCTCCATACATTATAGCACGAATTAATACATTTTGCAGATCTGAAACAATTGGAAATTATACTGCTGACACCCTGTACCCTGGAGAAAAGCTTTTTTATTTTTTTATTTTTTATTTTTATTTTTTATTAGTAAAAGAAGAATACAACAGCCAATAGATTGCAAAAGACAATACAACATCCGCCACTGTTTTGCTTTACATTTGACTACGTTTCGAGACATTTCCATAATAACAAAATCGTTATAGACATCAAAAGTTAGGCATCTTCTTCCCTCCCTCCCTCTTTCCTTCCCTCGTTTCTTCTCTGCCACTCCCCTTCCTTCCCTCCCTCCTTCCCTCCTTCCTTCCCTCCTTTCTTTTCTCCTTTTCTCCTTCCCTTCCCCCTCCCTTTCCTCTCTCCTTCCCCCTTCTTTCTCTCATACATTCCCTCCTTCCTTCCCTCCTTCCTTTCTTTCTTTTCTCCTAGATTCCCTCCTTTCTTCCCTCCTTCCTTCCTTCCTTCCTTTCTTCTCTCCTTCTCTCCTTCCTTCCCTCCCTCCTTCCCTCCTTGCTTCCCTCCCTGCTTAAAAAAAGCTTTTTTAATTCTTTTTTTTAAAGACTGTTATCCATTAAAAAAAGATTTTCACACTCATATGATGATTGCTGTTCCAGAATTGTTACTATGCACCGGGTTCCATCCTGCATACATAATTAGCTTGACCTCCTATCGCCTGCCATGTAAAGGAACAACTTGTAGAGTGTGGCATTTTCCCATTTAGAAGCATAGACCTGGGTAGCTGTGCTTGTTAATTTGCTGGATATTCCTCTCACAGATCCCGTTTTCTCAACTGTCATAATTCAAAGCTCTACCGGCTATTTTGAATTATTTTGAGCTTTTGTTCTTCGCCCAGAACTGCTGCACATTTCTGTTATCTTTTCTACCAGGCTGTTTCTCATTAGTTCTTCCTATTCAGAGCCCAGAGCTAGCAAGCTATTGCAAAATCCTAGCCTTTGGCAAATAGTTCCCCAAAGACCAATCACGGCTATTACATTTAATGTTAAACTGTTTCTCATTAAATCCCTCATTCAAAGCATGTACATCCTTATCTGGTTCAGGCTGCACTTGGCAATTATTCTTCAACATGTTTAGCATTCAGCCATGATTTTGTGATGATGTGGATGCTGTTGCTGCTTGTTTAGGAAGCTTGTACTTTATTGATTTGTTTAACAATATTCATGGGCCACCTCAGTACAATTCTGGATGGCATGCTATCATTCAAAGCCAAATGAAAATTTAAAAAGTATTATAAACAATACTATAGGACTTAATTAACACTGATGGTTTTCTAGGGGAAAAAACAAACCAATAACCCATAAGCCATACTTGATTGAACACTACTTCTTTAATTTGTTACCTGTACTTTGGAGGTAAGATACTCTATAAGAGGCATGTCAAACACATGGCCTATGGTCCAGATCCGGCCCGCAATAGGCCCAGAGTTGTCCCGTGGTGCCATTCCAGAGATGGTAAGAGACCGGCCGCTGCCACCCACTTGACAGCTTTAAGACTTGTGGACTTCAACTTCCAGAATTCCTCCTCCAGTCATGTTGGCTCAGGAACTCTGACATTGAAGCACGGAAGTCTTTAAGGTGTCAAGTTACAAGATTACGATTAAGATTTAGTTTATTTGTATGCCGCCCTTCTCCGGGGGGGAATCAGGGTGGCGAACAACTCAAAAGGGGAAAGGGGATACAAACACAATACACGTAATTAAAATACAGAAGAGTCATACGGCCATACAAGTCGAGAGGGGAGGGGAACTCATCAACCCCAGGCCTGCCGGCACAGCCAGGTTTTGATGGCTTTCCGGAAGGCCTGGAGAGAGGTGAGGGTCCGAATCTCCACGGGGAGTTCATTCCAAAGGGCCGGAGCTGCTACAGAGAAGGCCCTCCCCCGGGTGGTAGCCAGATGGCATTGGCTGGTACACGGAACCCGGAGGAGGCCGACCCTGTGCGATCTAACGGGTCTATGGGAGGTAATTGGCAGCAGGCGGTCTCTCAAGTACAAGACCCTTGCACCCCTAACCCTTTAGGAAAAAGACCCAGGAGTGTTCAAACTTGACAGCTTTAAGACTTGTGGACTTCAACTCCCAGAATCCCTCCTCTCGCTCTTCATCTTGATGATGTGCGGACGGGCGGGGGGGAGGGAGCTGGAACCGGTTCTAAACGACACTGTAGATTTGTGGAACCTCTTCTATAGAAGAGCTTAGAACTGGCAGGAACCCACCCCTGGAGTTCATCTAATTAGCACTACCAGGCAGTTACCAGGAACCATCTAGATATGTGAGACTCTACCCTGCTTGGGATGTTCTTATAGATTGACAAGGAGAATATACCCATAGCGATGCTGTTGCCATATACTCATTGCTGCTTGTGAAAAACTGTATAAAAAGCAATAAACTCTGCGGAGGCAGACAAACGTTTTGGATAGCTTGCTATGACTGGTTTCTGAACCCATCATCAACAATGGGTACAAATAAATATCACATTCATCATATATGATGAATAAAACACTGTTACTCAGGTTATATTATGTATAACAAGTTTGTAAAGAGAAAGTTTGTAAAGAGAGCTATGAGCAGCACTCCCCATCACGGTGCTTTCAAGATATTATTAGGCATTAGCTGATGCTGACTTGAATAATACTGCAGTTGTAATCCTACACACAACGTTGATAAAGGTATTTTAGAGAGAAATCCTCCACCCACCCACGATAAAATGCTTTGAAGTTATCATCAACCTCCTGACTGAACTTTCAGGAATAAAGTATGTTCTGGTCTCATCCCAAATTAGACTCTGTATCTATCCAATTAGCTAAGCCCATTTTCAGTCATGTAAGTCTGTCTTGAACTTTACTGATAACACAACTTGTGCCACGAATTAAGACTCTCAAAAGATCAATGCTTGACTGTCAAAAATGATGAGCAGAAGTTTTAACAAGTTGAGATAAAATAAATGCTATGGTAGGAATGAAAAGACAATTAAATGCCCAGGCTCTCAGAGAATAAATCAGGCTTTACTTCTACGGAAGGGAAAATAGATTTAACCAAGATTAGGGGCCTCTTTTGAGATAAAACCAATCAATGTATGATAGCAGGCAGATGAGCTACTGACTGAATGGCAAAGGAAACGTGAGCAGTTGAAAATATCCCAAGAGTAGGTAATAATATGAGTAATATAATGTTTATTTAAAATTTGTAGCTTCAACTCTATAGAATACAGAAATTAAAGCTTTTCTTTATTCAAATAAATAACAGATTATTAGCAATAGCAATAGCAGTTAGACTTAAATACTGCTTCATAGGGCTTTCAGCCCTCTCTAAGCGGTTTACAGAGTCAGCATATTGCCCCCAACAACAATCCGGGTCCTCATTTTACCCACCTCGGAAGGATGGAAGGCTGAGTCAACCCTGAGCCGGTGAGATTTGAACAGCCGAACTGCAGAACTGCAGTCAGCTGAAGTAGCCTGCAGTGCTGCATTTAACCACTGTGCCACCTCGGCTCTTGATGATATGCCATAGTGCATTTATAGTTTTTCATGTAAGGGAAATGTGTCATTCTTAAAATCACAGAATAATAGTATATGAATGTAAAAGATGCCTTATTCTAAATTGTCTGTCATCTACACCATGTTTTTCCCCATTATTCTATCTTAAGCATTCCACAAATAGCCATTGCAAATAACAGAATGCCAGCAAGAAGGATCTTACACTTGGTGCTCACCTATTTCTTTATCGAAATAATCAGTCCTAATCCGCAGGGATCTTAAATAGCTATGCTGTTCTCAACACTCAGTGAAGAAATGTAGCATGTGTTAGATGGGGGCTATTACCATAATGGGTTTCTTTCAAATCAATTGTGGCAGAAATGCAGAAAAGAAAATTGAATTTTAAATCTATTGTTATGGACTAATGCAACAAGCAACACAATGTTGAGCTGACCCAAATGATGTATCTATCTAAAGATCATGACCCAATCAAGCTTCCAACAAATATGGCTATTTATCTTTTTTTTAAAAAAAAAAACACCCTCCAGGCTCCATACCAAATAAGAAAGTGACTGCTATAACTTTGGCCATGGCAGCAAACTGCTGACATCATTTGAGAACAGTGAGTAAGTAATATTCAGCCCAGTGGTGGTTCTGTGGGCATTGCTTGGTGGGCATGGCTTGGTGGTTGTGGCAGGGGAAGGATACTGTAAAATCTCCATTCCCACCCCACTCCAGGGGAAGGTTGCTGCAAAATCCCCATTCCCTCCCGATCAGCTGGGACCCGGGAGGCAGAGAATAGAAGGGGCGTGGCCAGCCAGAGATGGTATTTGCCGGTTCTCCGAATTACTCAAAATTTTCACTATCAGTTCTCCAGAACTGGTCATAACCTGCTATATACCACCTCTGATTCAGTGCCTTAACATTTGGATGTTTTTAATTATTACTTTTAGAAAAATAAATAAAAAATAAAAATTAGATAGGTAACTTTTTTTCCTAATTTTATTTTGAAAAAGGCTGTGATTTCACTGCCTTATAGAAATCAATCAATACTGCATGGGTCTGTGTGAAAGGAATAGCCCAATATTGGGATTTAAGATTATTTTATAGATAAAGTCATGCATTTGTGCAAGACAGTAAATTAAGGAATAAAGGAAAGAAAAAGTGTTAAATGATACCTGTATATATCCTCCCCACCACTCTGCTTCAAACTACAAGAAGTCCTTAATTAAATTTAAGATACATCCCCAAAAAAACATAATCCAGAAAAAAAATCTTGTACATCCAAGTTAAAAAAGTTTTCATTAATCAGGAAACTAAAATTGGGTCATTGGTGTTTCTCTTGAGTAAAGGGATTCAGAATGTTAATCATATTGGCACTAACCATAACTCTTAAAATCATTAAGTCATCCAGATTTTTAATGCTAAAAAAATTATTAAAACATCCTGAGAGACCTTTGCATGGTTTTTCATTAAAAATAAAAATAAAAATTGAAATGTTGATCCCTAAATAATTATGAATTGCCAGATCACATAGAAAAGTGATATTCAGTATGCTTTTCTGCAAGTCCTGTCACTATATCTGAACAGAAAATTAAGCCTGAAAGCCTTCTTAATGCAAGAATCTCACACAGAAAAAGGACCAGAATCCTCTACCTATACTGCTGTTTCTTTCTAAAGAAGAGGGTTAAAGTCATTCTGACTGTTGAGGAAATAATCAAAATATGATGAATTGAGGTTCATAAATAAAATGGTTATGATACAGTGGTACCTCCATACTCATTGTTAATTGATTCCAGGAAGGGTGATAAGTACCCAAAATGATGAATACCAAAGAAATGTTTCCTATAAGGAATAACGTAATGAGTCACAAGGCAGCCAATTGTAATAAATTCTAGCTTGTTTATTGAATACGAAATATAATTATGAGTCCCGGGACAAAAATTTTGCATCAAAATGCGAAATACATTGAGTACCAAATTTGTTGAGTTTCAAAGCAGTTGAGTACTCTTTACTTCTATGACACTTTAAAAACTAAACTCTCTTAACATACTTAGCCTACAAACATGGTGATTGTTAAGAGAAATATGTTTTTGTTTTTCCAATAATGAAGATATGAAGTATAATCAAAAAGCAGAAGTCATAGAGTACTGTCGCCACTTGAAAGTTAGAAAGTGGGCTTCATTGTTTGATCTTTCAAATTTGATATTGTATTATTTAAAAGGTTTGTAGGGATCCCCAACTTAAAGCACAATTCTAAGTGTCTCACAGCAACAATTAGAAATAGAACCATAAAAACTACAAAAACATAATTCTGGGGTTCCAGGTGAAGGTTTATAGCAGTCTAGGCATCCCCAAAGGAACACAGAAGGCAGTTCAATGGAAACGGGTAGCTAGATGAATCCTGGGGTGACACAGTCTCTCTGGATTGATAGTAAGATTGCCCACTTGAATCTAGACAGCTTGTCTTAAGAAGACTGCAAGATATTTTGTAAATTGAGGAGCTGGGGATTGAGAGAATTAAATCAAGTTCACAGTTAGAATGCAATCTATATGGAAACAAGGTTTACACAAGCCTTACTTTTTTAATCACTTTCAGGTGCAATCTATTTACCACTACTTACATATTTTCTCAGTGACAGGAGAAGGGGAATCTACTTCATGATTCAACATTTTGTCTGGATTAAAGAAGGAGAAAAAAAAACAGGCTTCACCAGATTTAAATTTTATCAAAAAGTTTTAAAAAGTTTGGCTATAAGAAAGTTTAAAACAGACGAAGGAGCATTGATTTAGAAAGATTGATTCCTGCTTAAAGTGCTTTTGAACAAATTGGAGTTAAGCAAATAAATGGATTGAACCTTTGTGGGAATGTTATATCTTTACTATTAAAGAGTGCAAACAATTGGTTGATTTTACGCAACAAAATAAATCAAAATTTGTGTGGCAAGAGGGGAAAAAAACTTGAGTTAAATATAAATTGTCACAAGATGCAAAGGAAAAAGGAAGATGGGTCTACCTGATTTGAAACTATATTTTTGCAGCTTGCTGTTCGTTTTGGATGAAAAAGTGGGTGCTGTTGAGAGATAGAAGGCCTTTAGAGTTAGAAGAACACGATTTGAGATTTCAGTGACATGGATATTTGTAGCACAATAAAGTCAAGGTTAAGGTGGATTTTAAAAATCTTTATGCTGCATTTGTGACATTAAGAACAAATCCAGGTTGTGTCCCAAAAAACACTTTTGCAGCTCTCAGAACAAGAAGCATTATATCAGAGTTGGTCTGCTGCCAGTTCGCACTGGTTTGGGCAAACTGGTAGTGTTGGTAGTGGCGGCAGTGCGAGGCTCCGCCCACCCGCCCAGATGTCATCAATGTCTGCCCACTCATGCCCAGGCGCATACGCTCCCACTACCGAATCGGTAGTGAAGAACATAGAATACCATTACTGCAGTGGTGGGTTTCAAAAATTTTTAGAACCTCTTCTGTAGGTGTGGCTTGCTTTGTGGGAGTGGCTTGCCAGCCATGTGATCGGGTGGGAGCAGATTGCTGGCCATGTGACCAGGTGGGCATGGCCAACTTGTAAAATGTGGTGAAACTCACTTAACAACGCTCTTGCTTAGCAACCAAAATGTTGGCTCAGAAACTCTGGCATTTGAAGCACGGAAGTCTTAAAGCTGTCAGGTTACACCTCCAACCCTTTAGGAAAAAAAAAACCCAGGGGTGTTCAAACTTGACAGCTTTAAGATTTGTGGACTTCAACTCCCAGAATTCCTCATCTCGCTCTTCATCTTGATGATGTGTGGACGGGTGGGGGGGGGAGGGAGCTGGAACCGGTACTAAACGGCACTGTAGATTTGTGGAACCTCTTCTATAGAAGAGGATAGAACTGGCAGAAACCCACCCCTGCATTACTGCATTATATGGACAAGAAATTATAAACAAACATAAATAGCTAACATATTGTGAGATACTGTACTAGAATTTTACCAAGGGGAATACAAAATAAAATCAGTCTAACTGGTAGCAGAATACTATACTTGCCAAGGGTTATTTACTTTGTTACTTTGTCCAGTTATCAGAAATATTTTACATTGAACAACTGTCAACAACTGAAAAAAATATCTTGGAAACTTTGTTTTTGTATACATAATTATTGTATGCACAAAACTGGAAAGATCTGGCAATACAAAATTCAGTATCTCAGTCATCCCCTTGAGATGCCCCAATAACCAACCCCAGATACGTGCATACTATCCCAATGTTTGGATAAAAAACCAGGTCTTAATGGCCTTCCAAAAGAGTAAAGGAATGAAGACTATCAGGTCATTGAAGAAAACATATTCCACAAAATAGGGGTAGCCACAGAAAAGGCGCTGCTTTTCCATTCTTTTCCAGTAAAGTTTTCTTAAATATCCAGTAAGAAACCTAAACCTATCATTAATATAGAAAAGCTAGTTCAAGAGGACAAAGTATTTCCATACATATTTATATATGTAAAATACCAAGAAAAAAGGCTAAAATAATTCTAAAACACTGAAATATTGTAGTGCCCTTTTGTTTCAGCAGTAAGATTTCCTCAGTGGATATCCTTCTTACTCTGTCATAAGAATTTCATGACCTATTTTGCAAAGGGCCAGACAAATCTCCCAAAACTTTTGAGAATTACAGCAAGAAGCACATCTGCCTTAAGAAAGAGGATTACTAATAGTGGCTAACCCACTTTACTTTCGAGCAGATTATATAACCAGGGAAAAATAACAGTTCTTTTTCTTCTATTTTAACATTGAAACAAATCTTTTAAACACTGCCCATTTTTTGTCTGACCTTCTCCATTGGTTCTTTCATAGTTCTGAAGTAGAAACCCTCAGCTATGCTCCAGATCACCCTTTATGGCAAAAAAATATATGGTTTCTTGCTCTTGTTTTTCATCATTTATCATCTCTGTAATATAAAAGCCTTGTAGCAATGATTCAAAATTAAATTAACTATTATCTTTATTTAGACATTATCTCCCAGCTCATGAGAACTTTATCTTTGAACAACCATTTCTCCAGAATGTTATAGGGACTCCTGCTTGAGGAGATGGTTGGACTAGAAGACCTCCAAGGTCCCTTCCCACTCTATAATTGTGTATTCCGAATTATCTGATATTCCAAAATTTTATTAATAGATGATTGGTAAATATCCTGTCCCAATTTACTTACATCATATTAGGGCAAACATTTATATCAATTCTGTTTAATGTGTTCCTCAAGAACATAATCATTCTGAACAATAAGGACAGCTGACATTTCAAGCATGACATAGCTAGTTAAAAGGGACACAGATGCTAGAAGGCTAATTAAGGAATCGCCCCAAATCAGCTGCTAAGGTCCACATCCCAAGCTTGTTTTCGATCATTGTTTTCGTCATATAGAAGCACAAATTCCAAAAACATTGGACTGCAACCACATTTCAAAATTATTTGCAACTACAGCTATAGGGTTGAAGTGGGACTTAGAAGTACTTTTGGAAATTAAAAAAAAGATGCTAAATATTCAGTTGGATTGATCAAATATGTTCTTAAAATCCAGTGAATAATAGGACAGACAAGAAAGAAAATATATTGATATGATCTCTCTTAAGATTATGCTCTATATTTTTTTTTTTGAACTTGATTTGAATCTTCATTTCTTCAGTCTTGATTTAGAGCTTCAATAAGATCAGGTGCATTTCCTCAGTTATTTATAAAATGTGCTTAGCAAGTTCATTCTGGATGTGATTGTTATACGCTACTAAAGCCAAGCCATCTCTTCAAAAGAGGGAGAGGAATCAGCTGAAGCTGATAAAACAAAGCTATTCACTATTTCCTCCAACTGAACACACAAACATAATGCCAGTTCCAGGAACAGTTCCAATTTGCATTTAGAAGTCCCCAAAGGAAGCATAATTCTTTCCCAAAATATATTTCAATTCAGATAAGAATTCCTAGCCAAAACTGCAACCCTCTCTAAACGCTTGCTGAGAATTTTGATCAAATGAGCATTCAGCAATGCTGAAAGAGTGCACAAAAGAGGCCTTTTCAATGGGTTAATTATTTCATAACAACTAGCTGCTATATTTGAGAAATATTAATATTACAAAGTGACCTGAAGTGTAAAAAGAAAAAAAAATGTTTAGATATGGAATCATGTTTTAGCTTACCTGCTAAAGTATGTCTTTGTCTCTCCTGTTTTGCATTTAAAATGCCAGCCTTTCTATGAAATATTGTAGCTACTTCCCATGCCATTAATAAAGCTGTATTGTTATTGCCTTTGTGATGGTCAGGTACATGATTCTAACCACTTATATGAGTAGTACATATTCAAACTGGATGACCACAGTGACTTCTCCTAATCCTATTCACTTTGAATCAGGCTCTCAGGAGACCAAATTCATAAAGTTTAGAAATGCATACATTTTTATAATATATCACATTGTAATACAAAGATATTATCAGTATTCCTAGATATTTCAATGCTCAGAGGGGAAAAAAAAGTTTTCTAAACTTTTAGACACACCACAAGATGGCACCAAAAGACTAACAACCATATACTTCACAACTTGCAACAAAAGGTACTTTTTCAGGAATTTCATCCCAAAATGCTAGAGGTCAAATATATTATTAGAATCTTTGAATAATGCTAATATAGATATTATAGATATACAGTTCTTGCAAAAGAAAAAAAAGGAAAGTGTTGCATGCTAATCAAAGCACTCTAATGAATTCTGCATGGACGTATGACAGAGAAGCTATTTTGATTCAGTAGTCAAGGTCATTGGGTTAGAAATGAGCCGAGGTGGCACAGTGGTTAGGGTGGAGTACTGCAGGCCACTTCAGCTGACTGTTATCTGCAGTTCGGCAGTTCAAATCTCACCCGCTCAAGGTTGACTCAGCCTTCCATCCTTCCGAGGTGGGTGAAATGAGGACCAGGATTGTTGTTGGGGACGATATGCTGACTCTGTAAACCGCTTAGAGAGGGCTGAAAGCCCTATGAAGCGGTATATAAGTCTAACTGCTATTGCTATAAATTAGGAGACTATGAGTAATAGTCTTCCTTTAGGCAGATCAGGAGTCAAAACTGATGGGAAGGCAAGGAGGAAGAGGAGGAGGAGGAATGAGGAGGAGACACATTTTGGAAATAAGAAAGTCCACCACATTTTTTCCCTAGCTTGACTTATAAAATTATGTCAATAGCATCTATATATATATTAAAGTTTTGATACATTATTCTAGTATCATCTTAAGAACTACAGTATGTTACAGATAATGAAGGCAAAATGTTTTCAATATTTATCAAAATAAGGTCACCATTAGCATATTCTATTAATATAAAGTATACATGCACATCAGTGGGGGGATTCAATTTTATTTTACTATCGTTTCTGTGGGTGTGGCGGGGGAGGATACTGCAAAATCCCCATTCCCTCCCCACTCTCAAAAGTTCCACTACCGGGTGTCTAGAACCTGTCCTAACTAGCTGAATACCACCTCTGATGCACATCCATCCATTGCATTATTCTCTTTCATGGGAAGCAATTTATGGAGAATCAGAGTTAAAAAAAAAATAGTAAACCAAATAAATCAAATTCATGACATAAGAAGAAAGGAAAATGAATAGAACTCATTTAGCTTACACCAATATCATTAATTATGTCTCTGCGTGTATTTTTAACCCTGCCAAACATATTTGCTTCTGCCATTTCATACTCTGCTTTTTGCCTTTTTGTTTTGCGGATATCATCCAAATATGACTTTCTCATTCTTTTCCTACTATCAGCCCTGTGCGGTAGGCTAAACCAGGAAACCAACTTCACAAGTTTCATTAGAAGCATATTTGATACACCTCTGCAAACAGAACCTTGAAATTCCAGTGTTTTTCTTTCTCTTATACGACAGAGATTTGAGAAAGAACCAAGGTGAGTTTCCTAATGTTTTCTTTGTTTCCCTTTCTCCAGACATCTTGGTGTACATTTTTTTGAAGCCACCTCTGCTTTCTTTCTCCAAGATCACCTCTTGTGAACAACTCACTCCTCTTTAATATGTTGTTTGCAATTTGATTCTGATACTCTCATTCTATATTACTAATTCATCTCAGGATACTTTCGCTTTTGCATTCAGTACACATTTATTCAACAGCCAATCATTATTGGTTCACTATTTCTTCTTCTTATACCCCATTTTCATTCCATTCAGCTTAAACTTTCTGTTTATTCTGACAGGTCCAACTCTTATTTCCATATTCAAAAATGAGCAAACTCACATTTCCATGCCACAGCTGCTTCATTTGTTTTGACAAATATTTATTCCTCACATTTCTGTGAGGAAATATATTTTCATGTATTTCATGTATTTTCTACTGCCTTTTTGCCATCATTTGCACATCTTAAAGAATAGCAATAGCACTTAGACGTATATACCGCTTTATAGTGCTTTACAGCCCTCTCTAAGTGGTTTTACAGAGTCAGCAAATTTCCCCCAACAATCTGGGTCCTCATTTTACCCACTGAGGTGGCGCAGTGGTTAGAGTGCTGTACTGCAGCCACTTCAGCTGACTGCTATCTGCAGTTCGGCGGTTCTAATCTCACCGGCTCAGGGTTGACTCAGCCTTCCATCCTTCCGAGGTGGGTAAAATGAGGACCCAGACTGTGGGGGCGATAGGCTGACTCTGTAAACCGCTTAGAGAGGGCGCTCTACATAGGGCTGCCCTTGAAGAGTGTTCGAAGACTCCAGTTAGTCCAGAACGCAGCCGTGCGAGCGATACCTAGGTACACCCACGTCACACCTATCCTCCGCGAGCTGCACTGGCTTCCCATTGGTCTCCGGACACGCTTCAAAGTGCTAGTCGTTACTTTTAAAGCCCTACATGGTATCGGACCTGGCTACTTGAGAGACCGCCTCCTGTCAATTACCTCCCTGAGGACTATAAGATCGCACAGACTAGGCCTTCTCCGGATTCCATCTGCCGGTCAATGTCGGCTGGCGACTCCCCGGGGGAGGGCCTTCTCTGTTGCTGCTCCGGCCCTATGGAACGATCTCCCCGTAGAGATCCAGACCCTTACTACCCTTCCCCACGGAGGAATAGAATGAAGTACAACCCCTTCTTTTCTTAGTCTATTGGAACTGGCTCTATGGCATTTATCTGTAGGAGATGTTGAATCTCCGCCTGCATGTGTTCCCTCTTGGGAAGGGTTATGGGGATGGGACACCGGACAAAGATCCTTGGGGGAAGGGATAGGAACTCTAGAGTCAGAGTTTGATGCAACGGTAATCCTGGCACTGGCGCAAGTTCACAGGTGCTGCACACCTTGCAGATGTGTCCTCCAGACAGGAGTATGACCCGAGGGCCAAAGCTCTCCTAAGCCACCCATTTAACTCTTCTTGGGGAAGGAAGCCTTGCTGGAGCCCCGAATAAAGGCCAAGAAGTTCCCCGCGGTGATCTGCTAGCTAGGAAGGGAAAGAGCAGCAAGCAGTAATGGCCAGAATGCGAAAATGGCTTCAGAAATGGCCGCCATGCTTCTTCGGGTGATAAGGAAGCTGTCAGATGCAATCCAAAGCTTCTGACAAGGTCAGAAAGAAAGAAAGTCAAAGTGACAGCTGGGGAGGAGGGAAGGAAGCCTCCTGCTGCCCCCGCACTCACCAGCAGCCACTGGACAAGCACCCCAATGAACCAAAGCTCCATCAGCTATGAGGAGCTGAGAAGCCCCGAAGTCCTCCCAGCAATTCAACAGAGAGTCAAACGATGTTTAAAAGGGAATTTTTTTCTCCTGACTACAAACTAAGACAAAAATAGGAAAATCACTAGTCTATTCACCCAAAAACCGAGGAACTCCCCAAAAATGTGTCAATGGTCTTCAATGAGGAGAGGAGGCATGGCTAAGGAAATCAACTCAGTCCTTGGGCGAATAGGCTGAATTTAACCCATGCTTGGACTCTCCACGCAGCGCACGGGAGAACATTCTATCAAGTCCACAAATGCATACACATTTTCTAATCTTTCACCATTTAAGTATTGGCATTCAATTGTTTTTTACCATTTTGCCTATCTCACACATCTAGCTTGGCCTTTTGATACATTAATTTTCAAATACAGTCCATACTCCACCTTGTTTATGTAATCCACATTAGTGTTTCTCAACCTCAAAAACTTTAAGATATGTGGACATCAACTCTCAGAATCCCCCAGCTCATAAAAATTCAAGGATTGGCTTCTCCACAAATGGGCTTACATGTGAGTATATACACTAGATTTATAGTCCAAGTATTCTTTCTTCCCCAGTTCACTGACTTTAGAAATTAGTTTTTCACATCATACTGCGTGTTATGATCTCAACATATTAAAAAATGTACATTTTTGTTGATCCATCAACAAAAGAAATCATGTATCTAAAACACAGAATATGAATTGACACCAGCACTTACAAACTTTTATCCAATGAGTAACTTGTTCGGGAATGGATCTTTTAACAGTGCAGACTCCTTGAGTTGTGGTCCACTAGCTAACAGATTTTTTAAGAATTAATCAGCAAGATAGGATGCCGTAAAAAAAAAAAATTGTGAATGCCTCTTTACTGAAGATTTTAAAGAAGAGATTGGACAGCTATTTGTCTTGAATGGTATAGGATCTCCTGCTTGACAGGGGGGTTGGACTAGAAGACCTCCAAGATCCCTTCCAACTCTGTTATTACAATACTTCCATCACACTGCAACATTTCCATCTTAGTGGTATATAGCATTTTGCAGCAACTTTCAGCCTTCACAGTAGTGAGATTAAACATTTATTTGTTCATTTGTGTGATAGTTAGTTCTTGGAGCTTTCTTGAGGAATAGTGCTGACTGACAGGTAGATCAGTTCAAAAGGGAAAGAGAGAAAAGTGGCACCATCATTTTGCCTGATGACGACAGTCCCTCAAGAAAAGACTCAGAGGGTTTCTACCCTAATAGACTTTATTGGATGGGCAGAAATGACTGAAAACAGATAGTCAGGCCAATATTCACCCCCTGAACTCATACACTACACCACAACCGCCATACTGGTTTAGAAAATGGTTTCTGCTAGAAAAGGAAATTATCCTCCGAAAAGGGCATGAAAACTCTTTCTGCATTTACATAGAAATGCATTAAAAATAATTAAATTAAGGTGTAAGCTATTTCCCCAATCCCAAATTAAGACGTAAGAAAGACATATAGCCCATTTCCATTTTAATGTAAGCAATAACAACTAAAAGGCTTATGATTCACTTACTTGAACTTCTTAAAAATTCATGTAAATGAATATGACCAGAATTTTGCCATATGAGTAAAATTGCTGTACCGGCTAGGAAAAGAACTAAATCAACTAATTTTTCAATAGATGTATTTATTAAAGAACTCCAAGTAAATATATGAAAGAATCCAGGAGAGAGAAATTTAAAAATCACCAGTTGCTTTCTAAATGAATGTTCAGTAAAATAAGATTAGTTGGATAAACTTCTGAAGACTCTAAGTATAATGTTTGAGTGAATGTTTGAATGTTTATTATACTTGTATGCCCCCCTATTCCCTAGGGACTCAGGGCGGCTAACAAACAAGTGGGGGAAGCGGGAGATACAAAAAACGAACAAGACAAAAAACAAGATACAAGAAACAGATTTAAAACTTCACAACAATCACAACCATTCAAGTGGGGCTGGGAACTCATCAGCCCCAGGCCTGCCGGAACAGCAGAATATTTTAGCAAAGCTTTCAGATTTCAGAATCTCTTTAACATAATTCTTAGTCACAGAAATCACTTCTATGTGCTTGTAGAATTTTGCCTAGATATAAATCATACCAAAAGGAGAAGAAAATTATAGCAATAGCAATAGCAGTTAGACTTATATACCGCTTCATAGGGTTTTCAGCCCTCTCTAAGCGGTTTGCAGAGTCAGCATATCGCCCCCAACAACAATCCAGGTCCTCATTTTACCCACCTCGGAAGGATGGAAGGCTGAGTCAACCCTGAGCCGATGAGATTTGAACAGCCGAACTGCAGAACTGCAGTCAGCTGAAGTATCCTGCAGTGCTGCATTTAACCACTGAGCCACCTCAGCCACCTAAAATTGAATTTATCATTAATGTACATCCAACGATAATGTGTAATTCCTCCCTCTGCATATACATACTTGTAAAGCTATATTTGACAGCCACTATGATACACTATTCATTGCTAATTGCTGGTACCCGTACACCTTCAGAGACACTTAAATTTAATACACATTAAACATAATATGACTCCATTCCTGGTTTATTACATCCATCCATCTGAATACTAGTAATCCTGATCATGTTTATTACATCTTATTTTAATCCAGATCTACAGATCATACTTTTTCCATGTTGTTTCCTTTAAATAATAATTTCATTTCGGGCCCATTAAACCAAAGGATATGTCAAAACGACAGTGTATGCAATCAAAATCTGTATCTGATAATTAATTAATTAACCTTAGATTTATCTAGAGAAAAGTATTCGGACAGGACTCTTTCTGTCATCTCCTCAACCATGGCACAATCACGCATATAATTGTATTTTTCCCTTGTGGCATTGCCTCCCTCTCATCTCTAGCTTGTATCTGAAGCAGCTTAAAGTTATTCTTAGCGATTCCAGGGTGAAAATAGTGCTCTCTCTTCTTCCAACACATTTTATAATGTGGGTATATAATCTAGCACATGTCACTGGTGATGTGGCTGTTCACACTGCCAGGGCTTGGGGTCTGCCCAGCCCTGTTTGCCTCTTTCATGGGTCTTTCTGTATGGGAAACGGGCATCTGCATTCCAAAACATTTAGACTTTGACTATAGGAGAGACCAGAAAATTCTGCAGGAACATCTACCAACCTATTTGATGGCGGGTGCTCTCTGGAGCAAATGCCATGTCTTAAGAAGGCTGCTTTAAGCCCAGTTTTAGCAATCCTTTAAAAGAAGAGTGGACCTTTGTTTAAAAAAAATAAATGCTGGACCTATCCCTGTGCTATTCAACAAGTTAACTTAAACTGGGGAGGAGATCTGTGTTCCACACGCTCTGAGTTGCTAGTTCTATAATATGCCATGGGGTCCATTACGAGTTTTCCGCTTATCCTTCTGAGAAGGAGCTTACTGTGGTATGGCCAAACCTTATACTGATTTTATTCGTCGGAGATGTCATTTTCTCTATTTTATTCTGGCCTCAGCATCACTAAATGTCATGGCGATGGTTTTGACCTTCACGTGCATTTACAAGGCATTCAGTGAAATGCGACCAACATATACACATTAAAATAAACCTGCCTCATTTCCCATGTAGCAATTGGCTTCTTTTTTCAATGCACTTTTAAATGATAGGTTAGCATAGCTGAGCAGAACATTTTCCACTACATTAGCACATTTGCCAATTCCTAGCGCATACATCTATAAAAATGCACAGGTGTACATTAAATGAGTCTTGGGCCAGGGCGGAGGGTGTTTCAGCCATGCTACCTCCACAGATGCAGCAATGTTTTAAAGTTGTTACATGTCATTGCACTCCATGTGGTTGTTCTAATATTTATGTCATCCCCATAAGTGTGCAGCACACCTGCAGTCCTTAGGAGGGATGCTATTTCAAGGTTAAATTGTGGAAGCAAGTTTTATTAATAAAATCCACAGGTTTACTCTTAAAGGTTCACCAACAAATGCGTGATAGACATATGCGCACTGACAAAACCATGCCGACAAAACCGTGATGTCAAAATAGCTAATTGATTTTCGACATATGCGCGTTGACAAAATTGTGATGACAAAATCGAGCATACGTACGTTATAACCCTAACCCTAATTTTTAAAAAATATTATTGTGCTTGTTTGCGGTTTTGTCGGCGCAATTTTGACGTTGCGAATTTGTGGGCGCAATTTTGACATCGCGGTTTTGTCGTTGTGGTTTGGTCGGCGCGCATATGTCTATCACGCAATCGTCGGGTCACGACTCTTAAATATATTTAAATTTACACTGCAAAATTGAACAATGCATTCGGCAGAAAAAACAACATAAAAACTTCTGAATATAACAGATGATTGACAGCATAAAAGTCTTTGTTTCTTGTTTTTATGCTCAGGAGACATAGACACATCTCTCTTTTTTTACTAAGCTTTTAATTATGACTTTAAATACAGTATTTCAAATGTTTGATTTCATTCTAAAATTGAATTAAAAGTCATTCTATTTACATTTTCTGTTTTTTATTGCTGCAATACATTTCATTTTCTAATGTATAGAAATCAGAATATAAATCTACAAATGAATAAATATATTCTTAGTTAAGATATTTCCTTATTGTTGGAACACAGTTGTCACTATTAAAACTGAAACTCTTACTTTTAATGGACAATATTATTTTTGTTTGAGATCTGTGATTATTTTTTTTAAAGGACAATTAACTCTTTAAAAATCAAAATAGTGAATGACTTAAATTTTGTTTACAGAATGTTAATTTCTACTGTCAGATTAGAACAACTTGTTTGAATGTTGTGTTTTGGTGAACAATGATAGAACATGAAAGTTCCTAGTCCTAACTCATATTCTTATTCTTAGTGAGTTTGAAGGATCGGAAGTAACTAAATGAAATTTGAAATCCCCTGAAGCCAATGGTATTCAGACATTTCACTGAATACCATTGTCAAGTAATAACATATAAATTATTTCTCCTTCAAAAAAGAAGAAGTTAATTTTGCCATGGACTTAACTTCATTTACCTTCCACATCATAATATAGATAGTCTAAAAATGAAAAAAAAAAGCTATTAAAACAACTAATAGACAGTGACAATCTAAATTACTCTTAAATTTGCCTTAAGATATGCTATACACTAATATACTAACTTAAGGCAGAAAACACATCTAATACACAATTCCTCCTGCAATTTCCCCCTTAACAACAACCATCCTGTGATATGAATTGGGCTGAGAGAAAGGGACGGAGAGTGACTGGCCCAAAGTCACCCAGCTGGCTTTCATGCCTAAGGCAGCACTAGAACTCCCAGTCTCCTGGTTTCTCGCACATGGCTGCCCTTAACCACTATATCAGTGGCGGGTTGCAGGCGGTATGCCCCGGGACATGCGTATTGGTGCCTTCCGGAAGCAGCAGCCACCGTACCGGAACAGTGCTTTGGAGGGCCTGGCCTCCCGCCCTCGTTCCTTACCTGTATTTGAAGGAAACGGGCCATCTGTGCATGCGCACACAGCATAAGGCACCTGTGCAATGCTCTGCCAAGCAGTTGGAACATTGCAGGCAGTGGGTGCACATGCATGTGCAGCATGCGTGCCCGTGGTGCACGCCCGGCTCCCGCTGCAGCATATCAGTTGCAACGGGAGCCAAAACCCACTACTGCAGTATGTCAAACTCGCTATTTCTGCTTACTCTTAGCAAATTTTAAAACAAATGTATCAAAGAAAAATCATACCAGTTCTTCAGATGAAATCTGGGCCTTGACTCTTTAATAAGTGAACAATTTTAAAACAATACAATAATTCATAGAATCACAATGGCAAAGAGAGGCTATATATTTTATGCTACTTCTCACAGTGAATTAAGCATTCTAATTACTCTACCCAGCCTTATGCAATCCAATTTGCAGACTATTCCTCAAATTTGCAGTGACCCAGGTCATGAGAAAGTGACTACACGAATGTTAATGTTACGATAGTTGACTTCCATCAATAAAATGTGGGATAAAGCTATTTCCCATTTCTTTCTTTGAGACAAAAATTTGAAAAAACAAATGATCTAGACCCAAATTCAGCATCCAAATCACATATCTCAAATCTTGCTGAGTCCTCAAGATATTATTTTGGTATAAAAGGACACAATTTCCAACATATGATGCTTGTTTGAAGCTGCCAGAAGGGAAGTGAGTTCCAGGTTCCAATTCATAAGGGTAAGTTTATGTCACACGGAGTATTTGAATACTGCAAAGAGTTTTCGGAGTTCACTTTCTCTTTCTCTGTTCCTCACTGTGTGTGACAGACACAATATAAAATCAGAATTTTATGAAAATCATAAATAATAAGGGGGGAATCATCTTTGATCCTTTAAAAAATAATGGAAGAATCTCAGTGATTCCATGCTTTGTAACTACTATGCAAGCTACATTGCCTGCCAATGGCTTCCCAGTACAACTCAAGGTGCTGTTTATTACCTATAAAGCCCTGTATGGCACAGGACCTGTATCTCCAAGAGATAAGTTGCCTTTGATTGTTTCTGCCCATCCAATAAGTTTCAGCATCCTCCAGATCTCCTCCATTCAATGCTGCTATCTTGAAAGATGGAGGAAGTGTTTTAGAGCTTTCTAGAGTTCCAGAAAGCTTTGAAAACCTGGCATTCATTCCAAGCCAAGGGTTGATGTTTATTATTTGTTCAATGTTCCCTGTTTTGTTTTAATCATTTTGTTGTTTATCAGATTATTTTATTTACCATAAAACTTGGGGAAAAAACCAGAAATTTTGGGGTACAAATGCATACGATGATATAAAGAATTTTAAAGATTAATATTGAGAAAAAGACAAAACTATTTTTATTGGGACATATGGATAGCCAATTAAATAAGACCCATGGAAGACTGACTTTATATAAGGTCATAGCAGCATTATTATTATTATACTGTATGTACAGCAAAGGAGGGATGTCAAAATTTTCACAATGGAGTAATAGATTGTGAAAATGCAGAAATGGCAAAGCTTATTATTATTTGGTCAGGAACAAAATAATAAGTACTTTTTACAAAATACCAGAAACTTTTAATGGAGTTTTTCCAGAAAAAAATAATGATTTATATATCTGATGATTAAAAAAGGATTCCTCCCTCCTTCCTTCCTTCCGCTTTCTGCAATTTTCTTTTTTATTCCTCATATCTTTTTCTTTACATTTGCTGCCCTTCACTTATGTAAACATTTTCCAAAAAAAAAAAAAAACTTTTAAAAAAGGGCATCACTGGGAAACAGGGAATTTTAGTCCAACCTGGGGCACAACGCCAGCTGGGTGAACTTGGACTAGGACAGAGGTGGGTTCCTACCAGTTCGCACCTATTCGGTAGAACCGGTTCGTCAAATCTACCAAACCACTTAGAAGAGGTTCCACCAGTGGACCCGGAAAGCAGGCCACACCTACAGAAGAGGTACCAAAAAATTTTGAAACCCACCACTGGTCCTTGGATATGATTATTCTACACTATCCTGCTCATATTTATAAAACTCAGTGCCTCTGTGAAAGGTAAGGATGACTACTGCGCTTGTGGTGCAATCAGAACATTGTGTGTGTTCAAGTTGTTTTAACGCAAACCAAAGATGCCTTTTAAAAAACAAGTTTACATCCTATTCTTATGCATGCCAGTGCTGTGTGTGAGGTAATTTAAGGTGGTTCTGACAAGTGTCGTCGGGATCTTCATATCCGGTCACATGGGCGGCAAGCCACTCCCATCCGGTCACATGGGCAGCAAGCCACTCCCACAAAGGAGGCCACACCCACAGCGTAGGTTCGAACAATTTTTGAAACCCACCACTGGGCTAGAACCTCTCAGTCCTCAAAAGGAGGCAAACCACTTCCAAGAAGTTGCCAAAACAAAACCTCAGTGAGTTGTCCATGCAGGAACCAGGAGTCAACATTAACTGAAAGGGTCAAAATTGAAAAAAGAAAGAAAGAAGCCGCACTCGACAGCAGCATTACAAATTAAGCCTTGCTTGTAACTTGGGCTACAAACAGAGAAGCTGTAGATCTTTTCACACCTATGAAATGTTCTTTTTAAAATGAATGGATGAATAAACAAGCTGCTCTTTGTTGTGGTGTCTGCTCTCTGGAATAGTGTCCCTGCAGAGACAACTGTAACTTCCACCCTGACAGATTTTCAGATTTGTTTGTTCTCCCAAGTTTTGGAATAGGGTGAATTTGCACACCCTGTTGGTTACATTTTCTCTCTCTCTCTATTTTTTTTGCTATTGTTTTAAAGTATTAAGCTGATCAGGATTGCTTTTGAAGTAGGCCAGTCTTTAAATTTAACAAGCAATGCATTTATCACAGTTATTGTAATAAATAATTAAAAAGATATGTAACAAATGATGAAAAGAAAAAGCTTTTCCAGTTCAATACTCTACTAAATGATTGCACAAAACTATTTTGTGGAGGGCCTTCTTGGTGGCTGCTCCGTCCCTTTGGAACGAACTCCCCGTGGAGATTCGGACCCTCACCACCCTCCAATCCTTCCGCGCTGCTGTAAAGATCTGGCTGTCCCGGCTGGCCTGGGGCTAAGATTATAGCCCCACTCGAATTGTGTGATTGTTGCGTTTTTCTCTTTTAATAGCAATAGCAATAGCAGTAGACTTATATACCGCTTCATAGGCCTTTCAGCCCTCTCTAAGCGGTTTACAGAGAGTCAGCATATTGCCCCCAACAATCTGGGTCCTCATTTTACCCACCTCGGAAGGATGGAGGGCTGAGTCAACCCTGAGCCGGTGGGATTTGAACCGCTGAACTCCTGATCTAGCAGTAGCTTGCAGTGCTGCATTTAACCACTGCGCCACCTTGGCATCTTAATATGCTGTATTGTTTATTGTTTGTTGTTTCCCCCTCCCTTTTGATTGTGAGCTGCCCTGAGTCCCCTTGGGGAAAAGGGCGGCATACAAATAAAGGCAAAAGTAAAGTAAAAAAAGTAAAAGTAAAAAAGTAAAAAAAGTAAAAGTATTCCTCGGTTTCTGGGAATCATGACATTGCAAAATTGCCATGTACACAGGGATGTGTAATTCTATCCAAAACATGGGATCAGGAGTGGGTTCCATCAGGCACTACTGCCGGTTCACTCATGTGTGCAGTGCGCACACATGCACAGAGCAATTAAAATTGTTCTGCGCATGTGCAGAACTGAAAAACAAGATGGCGGTGCCTATGGTGCCGCCCGGGGAACCAGTTCGGGGGCATGGCAGGCCTGGGTCGCTGCCAGTTTCAGCAATCCAGGCTTCCAAACTACTACCGGTTTGGCCGAACTGGTCTGAACCAGTAGGAAGTCACCATTGCATGGGATCAATGGGCCATACTGGAATGGAGGCTCTCCTTGGGAAACCAACAAAATGGGGAAAGAGTACATTAAATTACGTCAACAGCGGGAGGAAATAAGAATGTTCTACTTCCATTCCTAGATTTATTGGAAGAAATGGAACCTCTGCATTTTTCTATAAATAATTGGATCTATGATCTGGGTTTTTTTTGGGGTGGTGATGGTTCCTTGGATACCTCATATTTGAGAAGGAAGACTAGTTATGTGGATCTGAAAAAAAGACTCTACCCCAACTAACGATTGACCGATTCAAAGAAATGTGAGATAGGACATCTGAATAGCCTCATTAATTTTATTTTATTTTTTTACTAATTTAGGGTTGTCAAGTCTAAAAAACAAATCTTCCTAATTCTGAAAGTGTGTGGACTCTGTGAAAAGTAAATACAAGTTAATTACTGACTGGAGTTTTGGTAGGGTCATCTGATCAAAATTAGCTTCAGGGTTCTTAGATTTCATTTATTAGCTTTAGCTGCACAGTCTTCTGTATTTGTTCAATAGGACTACTACAGTTAATAGGACTACTCAAGTTATTAGGACTAGTTAAGAAAATGGGCACAGCAATGGAATTTAATATCAGATTTGGCATTTTTACGTTGGGTTCTCTTGTTTAACCCATCCATTTATCCTGGACCCAACTGTACAAAATTAGAATAATGCATTGATTCGGCAAAAGATTGTAGTGATTTGATTGGAAGACAGTATTTACCTCTTCTTTCCTCCCCTTTTATTCCCACATTCACTACTAGTGCGTGTAAATCTATCATGAACTATAAGTAGTACCAAGAGCCAAGGTGGCGCAGTGGTTAAATGCAGCACTGCAGGCTACTGCTAGATCAGCAGGTCAGCGGTTCAAATCTCACCGGCTCAGGGTTGACTCAGCCTTCCATCCTTCCGAGGTGGGTAAAATGAGGACCCAGATTGTTGGGGGCAATATGCTGACTCTCTGTAAACCGCTTAGAGAGGCCTGAAAGGCCTATGAAGCGGTATATAAGTCTACTGCTATTGCTATTGCTATTTTAAATAAAAGAACATCATATTCATGGTATAAAGTCAGACTTTCCTTGACTCTAATTTGTCATTTTTTGGTGGGGGGGGGGAAATAAACACTTTGGTCATAAACCTCTTCTAATCTGAATGTATACTTCACTGGAGATTTTTTTTAAAAAGTCTAATATCAAGGGATTGGATTAATTACTTGAGAGATAGGCAAGATATAAATTTAATAAATAAACAAACTGGGATGCCCAATAAGTAAAAACTGAGCTTTGTGCTAGTAGGAATGCTCGAGCCTTTTCTTAGACTGTCAGTTCCTTTGGACAGCAGATGGAGAAAGATATTTTCAATAAAAGAATAATGTGAACCTTGAGCCAGTGATACCACCGTATGTTTCCCTAAATAATGTTGACATGTTTCCCATATTGGAAGCCACATAATGTCCAGTTTGTCAAGATTCCACCTCTCTGGCTTAATGACATTAGAAAGGAATATAACCACCGATTTCTCAATACCTCAGCTGCCATGTATCAAGTACAACGTTCACAAAGTGGAAGCAGAAAAGAGTTCAACATTAGCTCTGTGTAATCACAATATTTGCAGAAAGGGGTAGTTGCCTAATCTCTTTAGTTTTGATCGGTCTGTTTTACTTCATTATGGGCTACATTTGTCAGAATATCATATACTTCCATGAG
Source organism: Thamnophis sirtalis (assembly GCF_051295495.1). Classification (NCBI taxonomy): domain Eukaryota; kingdom Metazoa; phylum Chordata; class Lepidosauria; order Squamata; family Natricidae; genus Thamnophis; species Thamnophis sirtalis. The sequence continues at coordinate 84,727,531 of NW_028261388.1, forward strand.
AATATTCATGTATTTTTAATGATGATGATGATGATGATGATGATGAAGATGATAACAACAACAACAACAACAGTGGTGATGATGATAGTGGTAATGATGGTGGGGAGGAGGAGGAAAAGGAGGAGGAGTAAGTCAAATTAATTCAGGCCAATCTGTTACCTACAGAACTCTTGCTCTTGAATACTATGAACTCCAAACAATCAATCTTTTTTTATCTTTTTTTTCACTCCAGCTTTGCTCTGTAGATTGCAAGAAATTTTCACCTTGATTTGAAGGACAAAAATTTAGTTTCCTCTATCCCTTGCATGCAAGTACCTTAAAAAAAAACTGCACTACTAGTTTGGAGCAAGTAGGTCTTACTCAGATTTCATGTTGGCTAAATGATAGTATCTAATGATGAAAAACAGATATTTTATCAATTTCTTTTACTAGACTGGCTTCTGAGTGTATCTGAACACACACACACACACACACACACACCTCTTCAGAAATTCAGTTTGCAAAACGGCTGATATGCTATAATTATATCTTGGGTCATAGCTACTCACATGTTGTTAACCTGCAGACAATCATATAAAATTATTCTTGTTTAAAATACTATGAGGACAAAATAATTCCTTCTCTGTGTTTACACATATCTACATATATAGGTAAACATACACACACACACCACAGATTACACACAGTTACCTTTTTATCTTTTATCTAAATTGTGCTTTGTTCTTAAATGTTATAACAGTTACAAATGCTATTATGCTGCATTAAAGGTCATGCAATTTTGAGCAAGTATGTCAAATTACTACTTCAATTCATATGCAACACCATCTCCACCCTCCCCCATCAATTGTTCAAAAATAAGGGAAACAACAATGCTTACTTTGGAAAAGTGTTTTCTTTTCTTTCTTTAATTTACAGTAATGGCATCTGTTGCTGGCAGGAAAAAAAACCCTCCATATGTAATGTTAAAAAAATAAAACTTTAAAAAATCGTAAGGTTTGGTTTTATGTTGATTGAAATTACTGGGGCTCAGAAAAAAGTTGCACACTACTAGCATGGTTTAGTTGAGACACTGCTACTTTAATCATTTCTGTGATAAAACAGCAAGTTAAGCAGAATTTCAAAAGAGCCATCCAGGACATTTAGACTGCACCACAAAATTTGTTTTATGAACCCAATATCCGGGAATCTACTGCACAGACAATTTTATCAGGGGTTTCAGGCAAATACCAATTTTAAACAGGTGTAAGAAATGCTTGTATATTATAAATTAAAATTCCTATGGCTCTATTGCATGTCTGTTAGCAGACAGTATGGTTAAAAAAGTGAAGACGGTAGCTATGATGGAGCAACTGAAGCTCCACCATGAGTTAAAAAAAATGGGCAGAGCTGTCATTGCAACATCATGGCTGCCATCTTGACTTTTCTCACTATAACGTTCAGTTAGCCCTGCCTGTTAAATAATAATAAAAAATAAATAAACTGGATATTAGTGCAGAGAGCCATGGAGAAGGCCTTGAAAATACTAGCCAGAAGTTGTTACAGAAATAACAAAGACAAAAGACTTCCTCAAACTCTGGAAAAGTGATATGAGTTCCTCCTTGACCAGGATATAAGAGGGAGGGAAGGTGAAGTAGAAGCAGATTTGCAAGTTTCTGTTGCTATAACCTATCTCAGAGTACTGTTACTGTCTTCCGATGCAGTCAGTTTCTGGATCTCAAGGCAGAATACCTTGTAAGCAGTGGTGGGATTCCCAAAAATTTACTACCAGTTCTATGGGTGTGGCTTGGTGGGCGTGGCTTGGTGGGCGTGGTAGCAGCAGGATACTGTAAAATCTCCATTCCCACCCTCCAAAATCCCCATTCCCTCCAGATCAGCTGGGACTAGGGAGACAGAGAATAGATGGGGGCAGGGCCAGTCACAGGTGGTATTTACCGAGCCGAGGTGGCGCAGTGGTTAGAGTGCAGTACTGCAACCACTTCAGCTGACTGCTATCTGCAGTTCGGCGGATCAAATCTCACCGGCTCAGGGTTGACTCAGCCTTCCATCCTTCCGAGGTGGGTAAAATGAGGACCCAGACTGTGGGGGCGATATGCTGACTCTGTAAACCGCTTAGAGACGGCTGAAAGCCCTATGAAGCGGTATATAAGTCTAACTGCTATTGCTATTGCTACCAATTCTCCAAACCACTCAAAATTTCTGCTACCAGTTTTCCAGAACTGGTCAGAACCCGCTGAATACCACCTCTGCTTTTAAGGCTGACAATTACAGATAAAATTATGGAGGAAAAAACCTCCCCCAAACTATCAAAGCTAGGATTGGTAGACTGCTCGTTCCTTTGTGATCTCTCTCTCCCAAACCATTTTTGTATCTGAATGTTATTAGACTATATAATAAATGAATTGAAATCCATACTAGCTTTACAAGAAATTATTTATTATAACATTAATAATCATCCATTATTCAGATTGTAGCCATGATGGTCCCATATTAAAGACTTGTCGGCATTTAAAAAGCCCCTCTTTCTACATAGTAAAAAATTAAGAGAATGTTTGTTTTTTTCCTGATAGAAACTCTAAAGTGTTTCTGTTTTATTTTGCTTTTATTGATGTGGAATATTTACATACTAATCTGCAACAGAATTATTTACAATGTACTACCGACTATCAACTGCAAAAATAAATGTGTGTATTCAGCTTAAGGAAACATTACTTGCAAATACCATCAAATAAAACTCTTTAAACCAGTCCTGTACATCAAATAAGGATTATGAAAATCTTAACCTTTCAAAGAGCCTATGAAAGCACTTTTCACCATACCTCCCTGAAGATTTTACTCCACTACTTGTTGCTAACTCTAGAAGGTAATGCGCATCCTCATTTCAAGGCCATTGAGAGAGCATTGTCTGAAGACATTTCCCTGGTCATGTGGCCAGAATGAAGTAACGGAGCACTGTTACGTCCCCCACCTAAGTGGTATCTATTTATCTACTTGCATTTGCAGGAGCTGGAGTGAGGACGGGAGCTCATCCCATCATGTGGAGCTTGGATCTTGAACCTGGGCTACTGGTTTTACAGCCAACAAGCCCAGCACCTTAACCAGAGGTGGTATTCAGCAGGTTCTGACCAGTTCTGGAGAACCAGTAGCACAATTTTGAGTAGCTCAGAGAACCAATACCAACTCTGACTGGCCTCACCCCCATCTATTATCTGCCTTTCTGATGGGGAGGAAATGGGGATTTTGCACTAACCTTCCCCTGGAGTGGGGAGAGAATGGAGTTTTTACAGTATCCTTCCCCTTCCAAGCCACGCCCACCAAGCCACACCCACAGAACTGGTAGCAAAAATTTTCAATCCCACCACTGACCTTAACCACTGCGTCACTGCACCACCCTACCTATATAGCACATCTGTTCTAATAATAATAGTTTCCAGGCACCCTAAATAGTTTTACAATTATCTTGAAAGTTGAACATCTTTTGTGCATCTGCAGCATAAGCGGGATGCTCCCGGTTCAGCCCGGATCAGTTGAACTGGTAGTGGTTCTGCCTACTCACCCGGACACTTCTGCACAAGCACAAGTGAACTGGTAGCACTAGAATTTGAAACCTACCTCTGATCTAGAGGTCTATCTTCAAGGCTATCTACAAGTGTATTTTTACTTGCAGTGTAACCTTCATGGATCAGCAAATGTAATAAAAAATAAGAGTCACAAGATTACCTTAGATCAGTGGTTCCCAAACTTGGCAACTTTAAGACTTGTGGACTTCAACTCCCAGAATTCTCCAGCCAGCTCTGCAATTCTGGGAGTTGAAGTCCACAAGTCTTAAAGTTGCCAAGTTTGGGAACCACTGGACTACACCAACTCCTACACCAGTGATGTGTTTCAAATTTTTTGCAACCTACTCTGTGGGTGTGGCCTCTTTTGTGGGAGTGGCTTGCTGGTCATGTGACCTGGTGGGAGTGGCTTGCCGGCCATGTTTTCTCTCTCTCTCTCTCTCTCTCTCTCTCTCTCTCTCTCTCTCTCTCTCTCTCTCTCTCTCTCTCTCTCTCTCTCTCTCTCTCTCTCTCTCTCTCTCTCTCTCTCTCTCTCCTTCCGTTTGTCTGGCTGGAGAATTCTGAGAGTTGAAGTCCACAAGTCTTAAAGTTGCCAAGTTTGGGAACCACTGCCTTAGATAATAAATGATTCACCATAGCACAAAATAAAAGGGGAAAGAGGGTGTAATTGCTTCCTCCTCCAAATCTGGTGCTCTCCAGATGTGCTAGATCACAAGTTTCAGAATCTTCAGCCTGCATAGACATCTTACAACTTGCAATAAAACACACCTAGAGGGTACAAGATTTCGAAAGGATGACTATGCAGTAGCCTCACGCTTTCAGAGAACTCAGCAATTTTTTTTATAGATAATAAGGCCGTGTGGAAAAATAAGATAAAATAAAAATTACCATTGCAATCCCTTCTAAAATAGATATGGCTTACATAGGACAGTTTATAAGATGCCCTTGCTAACAGATTGGTACTCAAATCACACTTCACAGTAGCATTAAAGAGCCTTATCTTGGGAAAGGGATAAGTTCTGCCTATTCTGATCCAGTCCTGCAAGAGAGCCAAGGTGGCGCAGTGGTTAGGGTGCAGTACTGCAGGCCACTTCAGCTGACTGTTATCTGCAGTTCGGCGGTTCAAATCTCACCGGCTCAGGGTTGACTCAGCCTTCCATCCTTCCGAGGTGGGTGAAATGAGGACCCAGACTGTGGGGGCGATATGCTGACTCTGTAAACCGCTTAGAGAGGGCTGGAAGCCCTATGAAGTGGTATATGAGTCTAACTGCTTAGACTTATATACCACTCTAAATGGGGGACGAGGCAGGGAGGTATGGATGGTGGGAGGAGTAGAGATGGAACATATATAAGGCAGTCTAACTGGTTGAATTAGAATGTTTAATATGTTTTGATGAAAAGTCTTAAACTAAAAAGATAATCACAAACCAAAATTCAGCTCTGGCCAAATGGTTAATAATGAAGAAAAGAGAGAGAGAGCAGAATGAAACAAATGAAAATAGCATAAAAACACCATTTGTGAGATGAAAAAAAAGTTGTTGATTTTTTTAATTTTGTCTTTTCATTTTGTGACTAAAGACCACAACTTAATAACTGGATAATCTATCCATTATAGTCTGAGTTTTACAACTTCTGGTGGGCAATGACTAAGGCAGCAAATAATGAACTACAATACAAGAATTTTGTTTCTGTTTTGCTATAATGTTTCCATGCCAAAAAAAATAAGGAATCATGGCAGGATTCTCAATGTGTTTTACAGATCTACAAGGCTTACTGGATCACTGTAAAGTGCTTTACCAGAGCTTTGTTTGAAGACTACAGAGAAACTGCAGTAGATATAAAACATAGCTTTCAAATTGCCAGTGGCTAGACCTGGTTTGGCAGTATATGCCGAATCTATAAGAGCAGAATTGGTTTTTGGATCCAGTTGAAAGTGCTGGTTATCTATCTATCTATCTATCTATCTATCTATCTATCTATCTATCTATCTATCTACCTACCTACCTACCTACCTACCTACCTACCTACCCACCTACTACCCACCTACCTACCTAGACTACAATTACCTCCTCCGGGTTCCGTCTACCAGCCAATGTCATCTGGCTACTACTCGGGGGAGGGCCTTCTCTGTGGCGGCTCCGGCCCTTTGGAATGAACTCCCCGCAGAGATTCGGACCCTCACCTCTCTCCAGGCCTTGCAAAAAGCCGTTAAGACCTGGCTGTGTCGGCAGGCCTGGGGTCGATGAGTTCCCTTCCCCTCTCGAATCGTGTGGCTGTTGGTTGTTTTTAAATACTCTGTACTTTTGTAGTTTTTGTGTTTTTCCCTTCCCCCTCCTTGGGTTTGTGCTCCGCCCTGAGTCCCGCCGGGAATAGGGTGGCATATAAATAAAATGAAACTCAAACTCAAACTCAAACTCAAACTACCTACCTACCTACCTACCTACCTACCTACCTACCTATCATCTATCTATCTATCTATCTATCTATCTATCTATCTATCTATCATCTATCTATCTATCTATCTATCTATCTATCTACCTACCTACCTACCTACCTACCTACCTACCTACCTATCATCTATCTATCTATCTATCTATCTATCTATCTATCTATCTATCTATCTATCTATCTATCTATGTAAAAATGGCTCAGTGTGTGATCCAGCATAATTCTGGAACTCCTTGAGCAATTTCAACCAAGCATGGTACATAGATGACTTATTATCTGGAAAAAAATACTGTGGGGTTAAGACACCCCTCACAACCTTCAGGGTTGTGTTCTGTTAAGATACAGCCTGTTGTTCCTTAAAATGGCTTCTACTGTACTGCCATAAAATGGATTCTACTGTTCAGCACAGTGGAGTTGCCATGGTAACAGCTTTACAGTACTCCACAAGGGGAATCCCTCTGGTAAGGGGGGGAAATACAACCTTAGAAATTACGTTTGGTCTGGACATTTTCCCCTATAAATAAATATCAGCTAGCTATCTAGAAAGTCCCTTCACTGTTCAACTCTTCAATGGGATTGCTTTCTCCAAATAAAGTATTCTTACATGCTATTCCCTATATATCTGGGACAGTATTTTGCAACTTGTGGTCTGTAGACCCCTGAGTGGCTGTGATGTCATTCCCAAAGGGCTTGAAGAAATGTTATGATTTACATCTTGAGTTAAGTCTTGGGGGTTCATGGACATGGTCTGTGGCCACAAAAGGTATTTAAAGGAGTTCCATGGAGAAGAAAAGGTTGAGAACCACTAGTCTGTGCGGATGGCAGCACAGAGAGGAGCTTTCATTTTTGCCACTCCAAGTCTTTGTAAGTCTCTTACTCTTTTAAGAGAAGAGGGCTCTTCCATAGCAATCTTCCAAAACAAGGGAAAGGATTCATTCTTGTTGAGCCTTTGGCAAGTTGACAAAATGGCAGTTGTTATGTTTGTCCCTGGAGTTTGTCAGTTCTATGTTTTTGGCTATTAAATGACTTTGCGATCTATAAATTTATGATGATTTTAAGACTTGGAGAATGTATTGATATTTTATTGTTGGGAGCTGTCCAAAGTCTGGTGAAGCAGGAGGCATATGAATAATGCAAATATATAAATAATAAGCCGGAGGATAGTCTCAATATATTTATTTTTACAAGTTCGATCAAGTATTTCCTTGAGACAGAAATGCAAATGTGCCTACAATTCTGGAGTAGAAACGCATGAATCATTTGTATCTAGCACACTTATGCTTCCATGGAATTTGTGGAATTAAAAGCTATATCCCCATAATTCCAGATGCTATCATAACACATTTTATTTGTTTGTTGGCGTACAGTATATTCCACCTAGGTTGCAGGAGGTCAAGGTGGCATACAGACCACTTCTACAAAATTATGAGTTTGGTTGACCTGAAATAATGATGCATTCAAAGCCATGCAGTGACTTCCCATAGCAGGGGGAGGGCACTGTATCCAGGTTCTTACAATCCTAGCCTCAAAGCAACATACCATATCTTTTTAAAGCTGCATGAAAAGTTTTCAAACCAACTTAAAAATCACCGATAGTTCTTTACTAGACTCTTTTCTTGCTCAAAATCTTCGGCAGCAAAAGTGCAATATTAATTAGCATCATTGCATCTATTACATAAAGAGATTCCAGCTCAGCTCTATTAAAAATTATAATTTACATATTTTTCTCTGAATCTATCAATCTTTTCCCCGTTGCTTTATTTCTCCCATTCCTGCCCGCCTTCCCCTGTGCCCAGTTGGAGATAAATACAGCACTATAATGCAGAGTGGTGAGGACTGTGGTGCAGTTTAATGAGGAAACTGGATACATCATATAAAATACTTCAGCTACTGATCATTAATCTTTTTTTTTTAAATGAAAAGAGGTCAGTACTTGATATGAACATAAAGCACACTTCTTACACCTCTTTTGTGTGACTTGCTCAGTGTTTTTCCTCACACTTGTCTGACCCTTTGTGCAAATGCTGCAGCCTAGTGGCATTACAGAGCACAGACAATTATTACAATTTGAATTATTAGCATTATAAAAATACATAGAAAATAAATCATCTCAGAGGGGGGGAAAAATCAGACAGCCAACAAGAGTATAAGGCTCCATGGTTATTTTCCTCCTTTGGGATATCTTGCTAAAATCAGGAAATGGCTTCCTAAGTACCAGAAAAGGTTATCATTTTTAAATTAACCTTTTCTCTCTTCTGTATTTCAGTTGATTTTAAAAAATGAAGCAATTGTCTTTCTCTCTTTTTTCAACCAGCCACGTTCAGTACCAAGGCTTTTTGAATTAACTTTAACATCAAATTTCTCTGACTGATAATAAACGAGCAATATGCCCTCTGTGTATCTGGAGACTGTGGGTCTTTCAGTTTTATCTCCTTTTCTTAGTAATAATATAATACAGATCTGCTCTCAGCACCTGGTTCTGTTTAAAGGAATGCATCCTTGCATTGGGGAAAAATTCTGCATACCTTTACAGCGCTAAAGGATACTACAGAATAAAAATTCACACTGTACTCTCCAAGTATACCTGCACAGAACATTTGACTGTTCACACAAAATCGAAAAAAATCTCCCTCACTGAAACTCACCCACAATCCAAATATGTCAACATAAACTAGAGCGAGAAGGAACAAAATGAAATGAGGGAAACACAAACTGTATTTTTTTTCCCTACAATTCTCACACACCTCGTAGACAAATAAGACATATCTTATTTGCAAATGTAAGAGAACAAAGCATGCAACACAATTTGATTTGATACCAAGCCCAATTCTAATAAATTTAACTGCATAGTTTTAAAGGCTAGGTTGAAATTCAAAACCAGTCCCCCCCCCCCCCCCCGGACTGAACTTTCACATTAGAAACCCACCTTCAGTCAAGTGTGCACAAAGGGGTCAGTTTCATTGATTAAAATAGGTTTGAGATGAAAGGCTTAGCTTCAATAATTTGATTCATGTCCTGAATCACACTGTTCATCCCTACCCACCAAACGATGCTGCCATTTTTTTAAGCCTGTGAAAGAGTTTTTTCTCCCCCAAGCAAATGAAACTTGACCTTCTCTGTTTCTCTAAATATTCTCTGCCCTCATCCTACTCCCTCTCCCACCCCATTTTTTTTGGGGGGGGGGGGAAGCAGAGAGGTGATGGATATTAGCATAAATTTCTGAAATGCAGACAACAGTAACGTAAGCTCAACAAAGTTTTCACAGCAGATCATTTTCGAAAAAAGGCTCAACAAATAGGAAGTCAAAATCTGACAAGTCGGTTATGTAAATATGGAACCCTCTACCTTATAAATGCAAACGCATTCGTCTCTCTTCCTCTTTTTAACCATCCAGGATAAAAGGATGGACCTCAAAGCATTTCACAACTAACGAGCTACAGTTTTGAAAACAGACTCCCTCCTTTTCCCCCCCCCCCCAATTGTAAATCAGGGATGATGATGATGATGTGAAAGGGCTCCACTGAGGTGGAAGATACCAACCGGGATGGCAGTTCTACTGTTTGTTACAGTAACCAGACAGTTGGTGGCCTCCTTGATGCCGAAAGCTCTGGTTAGCCCAGATAGCTACAGCTGGCATTATAATGCACAATCATTTGCTGTAAATTTTGGAGCACGGCGCAGAGCGGTGACTTGCTAGGCGCACAGAGGGGGGGACTCGCACCATGCTGCATTAATTCAACACCACATCAAATATGGATTTTATTGCAGTAGGGACAGTCAAGGCAGACACAAGTTGCCTTCTCTCTTTCTGTGGTTTGTAAGTCTCTGATCACCACACGGGATGGTGACCTTCTCAACCTTTGGCTGTGCAGCTCTTTACCAATGCAGACAAATAAGTGAAGTTTCTATGCTTCAAATACTCCTGGAGCATCTGAAACATAGTTCAACCCAAAATATATGGGGGTGGGGAGAAGGGGGAGAGTTTTGCCGTAGCCTCAGAACAGAAGACCCCCTAAGGGCAATCTTCTATATAGGATGAGGTGAGTTCCCACACGTATGTTTGCCATTCATGCGAAGCCCACGGTAAGGACTAAAGGATAACAGGTTAAGCTTTCACAAATGTTGCCTTGAGATTCCTCATCCTCCACCTTTTCCACACACACACACACAAATGAAATACGTTACTGGGGTTGTTTTTGAGTTAGTTAGGTAGCCTTGAACGGAGAGGTAGGAGATCCATAGGCTGCCCCGCATCCAGACCGACAGTTCTTCTGCCTAGCTTCGGAAATTGCCCATTGAAAGCAGCTCAGCTGAAGCCCACAAGGCAACATGCTCGCTCAACTTCGGGTCTGAAAGGTTCTTTCTGTAAGACCGAGCGAGCGAGCGAAAGTTACCCGTTGAATACCCCTGAGGTTGATGGAATAGAAGAGGGCACACGGGGATGGGGAGAAGCACCCACCCCCCCGCCGCAAATACTTTGCCCTTTTCCCTACAAACCCCAAGGCAAGAGAGTCCTACCTTCTGTTGGGAATCAAGTCGCGTCCTACCCAGGGCGGCCACCCCCGAAGTCCCGGACGAATCTTCCTCTTTATTCCCCGCTTGTTTTGCCCTCTTCCACCCTGGAAGCCGACTGGAAACCAATTCAGGCGCCTTCTGCGAGCATCACTGAACTCAGGGAAAGCGGCGGGGATGGGAAGCGGGGAGGAGGAGGAGGAGGAGGAGGAAGGAGGGGGAAGCCTTCGCTGGCTAGCTGGCTGACTCGCTGGCTCGCTCGCTCTGACTGCCTTTCATTCAGGGAGCCTGATTAAAAGAAAGAGAAGGAAGACGGGGAGGGAAAGCCACCACTCAGGAGAAGAGGAGGAGGAGGAGGAGAGAGAGAGAGACAGAGAAAGAGAAAGAGAGAGAGAGAGAGAGAGACAGAGAGACAGAGAGAGAGAGGGAGAGAGGGAGAGAGAGGGAAAGGTTCTGCTAAGAGAGCCGCAGTCCTTGCTAAGGGAAGGTTACAGAAACTAGAAGACCAGGGTTTGCAAGTGAAGGTGGGGGAGGGATGCAAATAAAGAGGGGGGGGCTTTCCTGGAAGATTCGCTCCTCCTGCTCCCGACAGAAGGGGTCTCTGTGCTTCAAGTCCAAGGTAACCATCAGCCCCGTCCGCGGTAAACAAGACACAGTCACAACGACACCACTTTCGGGCTTGGTGGTTTGTTTAGGGGTTTGTTGTGGGGGAGAATGGGCAGAGGGGGGGGTGTCTTTCCGAAACATTTCATTTCCCCCCCCCTCTCTCTCTCCCCACCGGGAGACTGCAGCACTCGCCCCCTCGTCCCATCTATTTCCCGGTGGCAAATTAAATTATACTCTCCTGGGAGATGATACCAGGAGAAATTGCCTTTACATTTTCCGGCCGGGGCATTGGAGAGTCAGGGCAGCCTTTAAATGCCATTCTCTCTCGCCACGAAAGGAAAGGGAGCGAAGCTATTGTGAGATACTGGTCGTGCTGGAGGCTTCTGCAGAATTTAAATGCTCAGGGCTGCCAGTAGTGAAATCTCTTCTGCAGAAGGTAAGCGGAGCGAAAGTCCAAATGTTCCGTTTCCTGCCTTCCTAGCGGTCCGGCGTTTTTGTCCCAGCCGATCTCTGGCCTCACATGTGTTATGTGTGTGTGTGGGGGGGGGGGGGTAACAATGCTTGAATTGCTGCCCTTTAGTTCGCTGTTCTGCAGATGTCGTCCTTGACACGCATGAAATCTGGAACAGTTGAGGCTCTCTCACGCTGCAAATCGGGCTGTGCACAATTCCTCTTGGTTCAGGCTGGACAAAAGCCTCCACGTTTTTGTTTTTTAATTTTTTTAATTTTTTTTTTTTGCGGGGTAAGGATTTTGTGCTTTTTAACACAAGGGAATGTGCTGCAACAGTCCCTTAAGTGTAAGCCAAAGGATGTCAGTATTGCTCCATCCAATCTGTGCTTTGAGGAAGATTTGGTGGATGCACTTAAAAAAAAAACACACACACACACACAACAACAACACTGCTTTCAAGTAGGAAAATCAGTACAAGTGTTGACTTAAAAGGAAGGAAATTTTCCTAGCGTGGTAAACCTGCAAAGTCCAGTAATTTTGCTACCTGTCAACAAACGATTTAAATGGGCTATGGACGTATTCAATTTAAATACCTTTTGGATTTTAACATGCTGTCAATTTCGGTTAGAAGAGACAGTCAAAGTAGCTCTGGATCACATAGAAAGGGGGGAAAAGGCATTACTGCTACATGATAATAAAATACTGTAAAAAGTGAGAGGGGAAAAAAGGAAGAGCAGATTATCACCATCCAAAGATTCTCTAGAGTAAAAAGAAAATGGGAATTTTTGCCATTTTCCTTGAGATAAAGACAGATTGACACAAGAAGGGAAGAGTATATGGAAGAACAGATCATAGGTAGCCTGCCAATTATTTCATTTCATTTGTTTATTTTTAATCCCATGTTCATTATTATTTTTTAATTATTTGAGGCAGTAAACATGCCTAATGTTTCTTCCACCTCCTAATTTTCCTACAACTACAACCCAGGTGAAGTGGGGTTGGCTGATAAGAGTGCACTGGTCCAAAATCACCTGTCTGACTTTCATATCTAAACCCAGATTAGAAGTTAGCAATAGCAGTTAGACTTATATACCGCTTCATAGGGCTTTTCAGCCCTCTCTAAGTGGTTTACAGAGTCAGCATATCGCCCCCACAGTCTGGGTCCTCATTTCACCCACCTCGGAAGGATGGAAGGCTGAGTCAACCTTGAGCCGGTGAGATTAGAACCGCCGAACTGCAGATAGCAGTCAGCTGAAGTGGCCTGCAGTACTGCGCCCTAACCACTGCGCCACCTCGGCTCTAGTTTTTAGTCTGGAAGTTATGGCCATAACTTCCAGACTAACCAAAATGACTCTCTCGGTTATATTTTTATTTGTGCTTATGTGAACAATTAGTGCACCAAATGCTTCCCTGAGTAATTTTAATTATCTCCTCTGATTTAAATATCGATAGAAAAATAACATGTGGAAGAAATTTGGGGATGGGATTTGCTACCACTGAACCCTTGAAGGTGGTTTGGGACCCTTCCTCTCTCCATTCTTACAGCAGCTGCAGAAATACATTGTTAATATTCCTCTGCATAGTTAGTGGATCTGAACCACCATTGATGGAGAGGGAGATATTCCATGAAAACAATTACTCTACTATAAACTTGAGAAAGCCAGATTTACATAGTGGGTAAGGCACCAGGCCAGAAACCAGAAGACCACGAGTTCTAGTTGTGCGTAAAACACAAAGCCAATTGGGCTTGTCATCTGTCAGTTCTAGGGAATAGCCAATGGTATTGGCTATTCCCTAGATGTTGCCAAGGAAACTCCAGGGACTTCAGGGAACACAAACTGAAAACCTGATCCATGTTGTGAGTTTAATGTGGGGAAACCTAGGGTGACATATTAGATGTAGCCATGAATTATATAGCAGTAGACTTATATACCGCTTCATAGGGCTTTCAGCCCTCTCTAAGCGGTTTACAGAGAGTCAGCATATCGCCCCCAACAATCTGGGTCCTCATTTCACCCACCTCGGAAGGATGGAAGGCTGAGTCAACCCTGAGCCGGTGAGATTTGAACCGCTGAACTGCTGATCTAGCAGTAGCCTGCAGTGCTGCATTTAACCACTGCGCCACCTTGGCTCTTTTATATTATATACATTTGCTGTGGAGTAAGACTTATTTGCCTTACTGACCATAGCACATATTAGCTAGTAAACACGATCAAAGAATGACATTTGAAGTAGGACAATTCAGAAGCTGAAATACACCAATGAGAGGAAGAGTGGGAAGCAGAGGAGAGAAGAAAGATGGGAAGAGGGGGATAGGAGAGAGGGTAAGGGGGGAAGATGAGGAGGATAAGGAGGAGTGGAATGAAGAAGGAGGAGAAGGAGAAAGGAAGGGGAAGTAGAGTAGAAAAGGATGATGGAGGGAAGAAAGGAGGGAGGAGAGAGGTAGAAGAAAGAGGTGTGTGGAGAGCAGAAGAGCTAATAATGGGTTTTTATCTTTCTGAGCATTGATGACAAGAGGAATTGATGTAATTGCTACTTAATACAATAGGATATTGGCTAGGTAACAATATACATGTGTTTATATGTTATCAAAATGGAAAATAAAATAAAGAAGTATATTCAAAGAATGACATTTGAAGTAGGACAATTCAAGTTCAAATCCTTGTCCTTTACTTACCTCATTATTTAATCAACTCACAGGAATTAGGACAACATTGCTCCAAGATTAAAAAGAAAAGCGTGCATATATGCTGTCCTCAGCTCCCTCAGCCCCAGGTTGAAATACAAATAAATGAAAATCATTCGCCTGTATCTAACAGTTAATGAGGTGTTTTCTTTCAGTTACTATCCCAGTCTGCAGAAGAGCCTTCTATGTACATACCCATACAAATGCATAGACAACCCTTAGAATTAAGGTTTATTCCACTCCTTCAGACTTAACAGACTGAAGTCTTCTAAAGAACACGTGGTGAATTATTTTTAAATATCACTATTTCAAATTTACCTTGAATTTATTTCATTATTTGTATTATTTTATTTTGTCATTTGATTTCATTATGATTCCATTATATTTGCCTTCCATTTATTTGTAATTGTTGTAATTTTGTTTGTTTTGACCTAAAAGACTAATTGTTTCAGTCGATATTGGTGCCGAGGTGGCACAGTGGTTAGGGTGCAGTACTGCAGGCCACTTCAGCTGACTGTTATCTGCAGTTCAGCGGTTCTAATCTCACCGGCTCAAGGTTGACTCAGCCTTCCATCCTTCCGAGGTGGGTGAAATGAGGACCCAGACTGTGGGGGCGTTATGCTGACTCTGTAAACCGCTTAGAGAGGGCTGAAAGCCCTATGAAGCGGTATATAAGTCTAACTGCTATTGCTATTGCTATTTTAACTGTTTAAGGATTATTTTTTTGGTCAACTATTTTATGAATTGCTATGAGTTTCAAATGATTTATCACCATACAAGATGGATGGGTGAGTGGGTGGATGGAATGAATGAATGAACGAACGAACAAACAAACTAACGAACAAACTAATGAACTAACGAACGAACGAACGAACGAACGAACGAACGAACGAACTAACTAACTAACTAACTAACTAACTAACTAACTAACTAACTAACTAACTAAGCTATGGGATCCTCTATTTAAGGTATTTCATACCTTATGGATTCTTGATTCTATTTTCTTCAAGGCACAAAACAGAGGCATTTTTCTTCAAACCTAATACTACATTTTCCATGATTCTCAAGGATGGGCATTTATAACATTTATAGGCCGCCCTTTTTCCTGAGGGGACTCAGGGCGGCTCACATAAAATCAGGGAAGGGGGATACAAACAGTGACGTAGACACACATAAGTAAAAATAATGAGCAACATTCATTCATCATTCGGGAGGGGCGGCTATCTTTGTCCGCAGGCCTGACGGGCTAGCCAGGTCTTAAGGGCTATGCGGAAGGCCTGGACGGTGGTGAGAGTACGAATCTCCACGGGGAGCTCGTTCCAAAGGAAATGCAAAGAACTTGCATTTATGACCCGTTGCAGTGCCAAACAACTTGCATTTATGCCCCAAGGTCATGTTATCACGTTTGTGATCATTTTGGCCAATTTCCAGCAAAACACACCCATTGGAGAAGCCAGATTTGTTAATGACTGTAATGATTCACTTAAGGACTGCCATACAAATTGTCTAACATTGGGTCCAAATTGGTTTTATGACCACGGCAACCTATAATGGAAATTCCCATCCCAATTATGGCCATAAATTGAGGCTTACCTGTAATTGTTGAATTGTAATTGTTGATCGTCCCTTAAGAATGTTACTGCTTTCTCCAGAACAAAAAAATTCTGAGAATAAATAGTTTATAACTGTTAAATGGTCTTCTCAATTGCACGCTTGAAAAAGAAAGAACATTAGGCCTGTGCTTGGCTTCTATTACAGGCAAAAAGGGTTGGATGGTAGGTTATATTTTTAACATTAACTTTTTATATAGGAAGTACTATATTGGCAAAAAAAATAATAATCTAGCAGTTGTTCTGAGATATTCTCCAAATTGGGTCACTACTCCTCACAGAATCAAATTCACATTTTCTTCTACTTTTACTGTTTTTCCACAGGATTTCCCTCCCCGTACCACCTCTTCCCAGAGGGATCTTAGTAGGGCAAATTGAATATCACAGCGCCATCAAACATGCATATATAACCATTGCCATAATCCTTTTGGGGGTAAGAAACTTTACGAAGGGCAGAAAAAGAAGATCTAATACACCAAATAACCTATAAGGACAAGATTAGAAAAGTGGATTTGTTTCATCATGTCTTTGAGTTGAGTAGGTGTCATCGATGGGCAATTGATGATATTAGTCTTATTTTTGCTTCTCTCGTGTTTGTGTTTTTTTCTGTTGTTTGCTGCAAGAGTGCGCTTGAGTGGGGCCAGTTATAAAAGTTGTTAAATAAATAAAGCACTTGTACCATCATTATTTACTATCCCTCTGCATATTATTTTATACTTTATAATAAAATAAAACATGGAAACTTAATACTTTTTGTTCTTTGAATTCTTCGAATTTATTCATCAATTCCATCCAACCATATTTTTTCTGAATTTTTTTTCCTTCTTTTTGACCCATTCATTGACTTTTTCTACACACATACATACTGTATTTATTGATTTTCATTATTTATTCTCTTCATTAGATGAAACCATGCCCCTCTGTACTTCTTTCTTTCTGGTCATTTTTTATCCACATTCATTCAGCACCCATTCATTCTTCAATATAGTTCTTCCAGTTTTTTAGACACTTATATCTTAATTTCTGCATTCAACTTATTTTTGTGTTTCTCCAGACTTACTCAATTGTCATATAATAAAAAGAGCAAAAGCACAGTGTTATATGTAATCATTCTCATGTCTTTCAGTATTCACACCTTGCTGTACCATATACTAACTACATTTCTAACAGGATTTCCATAGTTCTTCATTAATTTTCCCGTTTATAGTAACATTGAACCAAAAATGCAATTCTTCTTTCATTTTTTTTTTAACCATATACATAATTGGCAATCATTCAGCCTTTTTCCCTTGGCCTTTCATACATATAGTCATGGGAACAAAATTTGCTTGGTAATCTACCCACACTTAGGACTAATCATAGGGATGTTGCACCCTCTGACTGTCTCCCTCCCCCAAATTCCACCCCCACTGGGTCCATGCAGGCCTTGGACCTGCTTCCTACTCTTGTTGGGTCCCTCCCTCTGCACCCCATCCCCAATCACTGATTGGCCATTTAACTTGTATTGTAAATTTCCTTCTCCATCTCTTCTTCATCTTTGCGGGCTCAATGACTCCATCCCAGAAGCATTCACTCTTTTGGGAGCAGACACAATACATTGGGGCTGCTCGGGAATGGTGCCCACTTCCGGGACATTGTCATATGGCTTAGGGATGCCAAGGACGGAAGTGACCTCTTCCCTTTTCTAAATACAAGCTCCAATGCTGGCTGGGGAATTCTGGGAGTTGAAGTCCGGACATCTTCAAGTTGCCAAGGTTGAGAAACACTGACTTAGAGGGTTTAAAAAGAAAGGTGAAAGGTTAAAGGAATTCAAAACAATGCTTAATTTTTAAACAGAGAAATGTGGATTTCAAATCTCTGGAACCTAGTTTTTTTGCTTTTGATTTGGAATATTTTTTTTTCTCCCAAACTCCTTTTATAGACAAGGTACATTTGGGGGGAAGGGAAGAAGAAAATAAAGCAAGGAAGGGAAATAAAGACGAACCCACAAATGTACGTCTGTTCTACTTTCCTTAGTAATTTACATTTTCCACAAGGTGAAATTAACTTGACCTGAAAATGACTATGAGTCTGCTCGACGTAGTGCTTAAGGCATCAGGCTAGAAAACAGGAGACAGGGAGTTCTAGTCCTGCCTTAGGTTTAAAGCCAGCCGGGTGACCTTGGGCCAATGACTAGAAAGGAGGCAATTGGAAACCACTTCTGTAATCTTGCCAAGAAAACTGCAGGGAATTGTCCCAGCACTGACTTGAAGACACCTACACATACGTGTGTGTGTGTGTGTGTGTGTGCGTGTGTGTGTGCGCACGCGCGTGCGCGCACACAACCGCACCAGTGGTGGGATTCAAATAATTTAACAACTGGTTCTCTGCCCTGATGACCAACTGGGTAGGCAGGGCTTGGTGGTCATGTGACTGGGTGGGCGTGGCCAACTCAATGTCACTCAGGTTGATGGGTGCTTCACCTTAGCTGTGGCAATGTGATAAGGGTTAACCGGAGAGGCAGTTTTTGTAAGTAGCGCAATAAAGATGAGGCTAGAAACAACACCAGAATGCTTCCTTCCTGCCTTCCTTACAGGATTAGCCTGTAAAGTGGAAAAAAAGCAAAAGGAGATTTCTTCCAACAACTGGTTCTCCAAAATGTGGAGAAAGTTAACAACCAGTTCTCCCAAATAGGTGTGAACTGGCTGAATCCCATCACTGGCGTGCAAAACACTGATTTCATATAATTAAAATTAAGCCCTGGCTGAAACTGAAGATATACACTCATCACTTTACCACTGAAAATGGTCCCCTCTGGTTAGAAAAAGATCTCCTATACAAATAAAAAGTGGAGTATAAGATCATAATTAGAAGAATGCAGTACGTTTCAGTAAAAGCTAATCACAAAAGGGGAAGGCACGCTGTAGCATAACTAGCTTGCTTTATTATTCACCTCAGGAAAAGCCACATGTATACCCTGAGAGAAGGGGGGAAAGAAGAGAGAGAGAGAGAGAGAGAGAGAGAGAGAGAGAGAGAGAGAGAGAGAGAGAGAGAGAGAGAGAGAGAGAGAGAATATGAATGAGAATGAGAATAAAAGTGTCACAGGCACAGAGATGCCCTGAAGCTTAAAGAATGTGTTCTCTGCATCGCAGTGCAAGGGTAGCACAAAACTCTGATTAAGCCTGGCATTTTGGGAAGATACACGTTGGAAGCAAGACAGAACAACGAATGTCTGCGGCTGGAGTTTTATTCTCCCTGTCAGTAAAGGAGGTTCCTTTCTCCTCCTGAACAGTAACCTACATTCTACCTTCCACTCTCTCCCATGAAACTCCTCTATACGCAGGTTGCAATTAACTCTACCACCACCATTTATTATGTCATGCCAAGAACCACAGTGGTTTTATAATGAAGTAAGATCCTTAGCAAGATGTTTTTTCTTTGCTTAATGCAGATCCGATGGGCAGACATGAGCTTGCTACAGAAAGAAAAGAAAAGAGCTGGGCCGGTATCCCTAAGTTTGTTCCAAAATCAAAGGTGTAAATCAGAATAACAACAATAATAATAATATTTTTTTTAAAGAGACATGTTCGGTCCTTTTTCTTAGATCGGTCCACCCAACTGAAAACAGAATATGACTTTCTGAGTATGGATATACACTGATGATATACTTTTTAAAACCTGCATCCCATTCTGAGCCATCGGAAAATAGGTCAATGTAATTGGTCTAGGCCAGCTGTGGGTCACATCATCTAGACCCCTGTTGGGGGTGGAACAACCCTTTCACAGGGGTCACCTAAGACCATCCAACCTCTACCGGCATCATCCATGCTCAGGAGCACGTCCTGAAGCGGTGCATGAAGAGCACCGGGTGGTGAAGTAATCTCCTCCCAGATGCTGCCCCGCCTGGTTCCCATGCCAGGGAAAGGCTGAGGTGCTGAAGGGGGAGAGAGGCAGCTTCTTCTGGGTGGTGGATCAGCCTCAGCTCCGACGGACGTCTGAAGCGAGCGAGTTCGGTGCTTTTTTATAGAAAAATAAGCTTTTAAAAACCATGTTCCCTGTAAATATTTACATAAATTCATTCCCTATACAACCCTTTATGATGTGGTACTTTATATGGCAATGATAAATCTGATTAATGAATATCCCACAAGAATATTAGTGCCTTATATTTTTCACCTTTATGCAAAAGTTAATTTTATTCACTTATCACAGGGGCACAGTTCATTTTTCAGTAAGTAAGTTCATTTCTCGGGGTGAAAAATAGGGGGGGGGAATATAGAAAAGAAAAGAAAACATGAATAAAGTCTCTCTCCCAGTCCATTACTTTCCCCCTGTCATTAAGCCTAGATTAAGGAAGAAATGTTTCTAAGTTGACTGTGGGTTCCGCGAGACTTTAATGCTGACGTTTCTATTATTTCTATATAAATTACACATTATTTTTGCTTGCTTTGTTGTTGTTACTTTTGATGGTTCAATATGATTACTATTCTTTTCCGATAGAAATTTTTTTTATTTTCCATTTTCATAGCATATAATCACATGTATACTATTACATAGTCAATATCATGTTGTAATATTAAGTAATTACATCAATTCATCTTACCATCAACTACCAAAGGGGGGGGGGGGAAACAGTTATTGGCTCTTCTGCTCTCCATACACCATATTTATACCTTATACGACACTTTCTTCCCCCTCTCTCCTCCCCCTCTCTACCTCCTTTCTTCCCTCCATCATCCTTTTCTACTCTACTTCTCCTTCCTTTCTCCTTCTCCTCTCTCCCCTTACCACTCCTCCTTGTACACCTCATCTTCCCCCTTCACCCTCTCTCCTGTCCCTCTCTTCCTATCTTTCTTCTCTCCTCTGCTTCCCTCTCTTCCTCTCATTTACTTGGTGTGTTTCAGCTTCTGAGCAAACTCCCTTTTGTGTTGATGGTATTTATAATTCCATTTCAATATACATAGAAAGAAAAAAATAGCAGTATACATGTACAATCATAATACCTTAAAGTCCAAGACGATATGATGGCTATTCTTCATGTTGTTCAGTGTATTGGTTCTTAATCTTTCATATTTAAATGGCCACCAATTGTTTCATGAATAAAAAGTCTCCTAATTAAGCTTGAAACAAAAAAAAAGCATTTTTGCCAACAACATATGTTGTGTGCATTCTGTTACTACTTTCCTAAGTCACAGTAAATCTTAAGGCAGTGCATACAGAAATAATGTTGACAAAAATTGTGTACCACTGGGACTGATAGGTTTTAACTGCAGCTGAAGCAATCCCTATAATTATGAAAACAGTCTTCCCCCAAAACCGAACCAAGAAACAGTTCCAAATAACGAGGGAGATTGTTAAAGCAGTCTTTCCGTAAACCCATCCAGATCCAAATAAAAAGAGAGCAAGCTAACTAGAGGAAATCATACTTCTGTTTATCGTATGTATTCACTACAAAAAATGTTTGTGCCACCTGATTCAATAGGGGGCTTACCCAATGTACAGCCATACATTCTGGATAAAATATAAGCAATATAACAATATCCTATGTATAAATTATAAACCAAATGCTACCTACCATTCTGTTTGCCTCCATAAAACAAAACCATCATTAAAAATATTCTGCTTTCCCTGATTCTGAAGGACAATCAGAGAGAGGCCAGTCTTGGCTTCTGAGTCCAGGTTTGAATGCCACAAAAGACATTTTTTGAAATGTTTATCTTTGCTCATTTAGTTGGAAAATACCCACCCTACTTTTTTGGTGTCCTCATTCTCCCTCTGTTTCTGTGAATAATGTTTTTGCCAATCTTAGAAGGGGGATGAGAAGAAAGCACTACTATCACTCATTGAGAAATATTCCATTCTCTCTCTCTCTTTTTTTTTTAAAGCAACATACAGTACAGTGACAAAGAAGCTTTTTTTAATGGCTAGGATGAAAATAACCCATAACATTAATTCCACAATACATCAATAACTAAAGAGCTACATATGTACTCACAGAAAATAGGTGTTACAGGACATTTTCCTATAATGCATTAATCATAGCAGCAACCGTTGTGGCAGAGTGGTTAGAATACTGTATTGCAGGTTAATTCAGTTTACTGCCAGGAGTTTGATCCTCACCAGCTCAACCTTCCATCCTTCCGAGTAAATTAGAATCCAGATTGTTGGGGTAACATGCTGACTCTGTAAACCATTTGGAGCAGCGGTTCTCAACCTTCCCAATGCCGTGACTCTTTAATGCAGTTCCTCATGTTGTGGTGACCCCCAACCATAAAAATATTTTTGTTGCTACTTCATAACTGTAATTTTGCTACTGTTATGAATCGTAACGTAAATATCCGATATGCAGGATGTATTTTCATTAAACAAGTAAACAAGAAGGTGTATAGAAGACCAGAAAATTTGAAGCATCAGTAGAGTTAAGGGCCTGGTGCCCCTTTTTGCTACTCGTAATTTTTATATGTTCACTTCCTAATCCCTCTGGTTTTCCATTGAATGTCAGTGGTTATTTTTCCCCCAAACCTTCTTGATGTCGCTCTGAATGGAAAGGGTAGAGTTTCAAAAGAAAATCAGAGACATGGGAAAAAGTCAAGGAGTCTTCATTTCTCTGGTGCTGAAGCTATTACATAGTATTTACTTACTTACATCCTACATGTATACTTGCTGCTATTTGCAAATTCTTGGCAATTAACAATAGCCAGATGGCAATAAATAATACAGTGAGGCATCCATAACTATTGTAAAATAAAAAAAACAAGCAATAGTCACAAGACTAATGAACCAGTGGAATTATTGCCTCCTCCATAGACTCTCTGAAACGATCCAGTTCTTAAAAATTGATAGCAACCCAACAACATGGGGGAGAATCTACTTTCCAAGTGGGAGGTGTTTCATGAGGCAGATACCCCCCCACACTTTGGAGCAGCAGCTGCGAAACACAAAAATATTGGACAAAAATTTGGAAATGGGTGCAAGAAATTACAGGAGAACAGATTAAAATACAAACCTGAAATCTTTCGGGAATAATCAAAGGGAAATATACAAAGAAAATTAAGTACATATTAACACATCTGCTAACTACAGCTAGAATAGCGTTTAGCAATAGCAATAGCAGCTAGACTTATATACCGCTTCATAGGGCTTTCAGCCCTCTCTAAGCGGTTTACAGAGTCAGCATATCGCCCCCACAGTCTGGGTCCTCATTTCACCCACCTCGGAAGGATGGAAGGCTGAGTCAACCTTGAGCCGGTGAGATTTGAACTGCTGAACTGCAGATAGCAGTCAGCTGAAGTGGCCTGCAGTACTGCACTCTACCCACTGCGCCACCTCGGCTCCAATACTGGAAGCAAAACAATACCCCTTGATTAATATTTCTTAACTTTGACAACTTTAAGATGGCTGGACTTGAACTCCGAGAATTCCCCAGCCAGACATGAACTGAGATCCATCTATTTTAAGGTTGTCAAGGTTAAGAAACACTGAATTGGATGAACGGATTTGTGCAGAGAAGGGTTAATTAATTAATACACGTGGATGATATTAAGCACATATGCAACCTTCTTAGTCTTATAAAGGAGATGCAACTCCTTGTAACATCTGAGAGATCTCTCTTTTGTAGCTTAGGCCATTTTTGCATCTCTTTCAGCATGCTTAAATATCCTTTGCTCTCTGTTTTTCAATAGCTTCCTAACATAAATAAATTGTCCCCATCCCAAGTGTCAGCATAGCATTTTTCACAGGGAACGTTTAATCAAAAGTGTGTTTTAGTTCACACAGCTGTAAATTTTAATGCATTGCTTCAATAATATTATGGATGCAGCTCTCCCAGGAAGGGTGACAGGTAAGTACATTCCAATCCCATTACACTGGGGGGGGGGGGAAGCATATGCAATTGTGCAAAAATGAATGAACAAACCAGCCTCCTCCACTGATAAGGTTAATCTGTGTTTTTCCAGATACCTTCTTTAAACTTTGCACTCGCCAAAAACGAGATAGCTCTAACAATAGAAAACAAAAGCTAACCAGCCCCAGTCCCGTTTCTCACATGAAGGAAAAGCTTAGTTTGTAAAGGACAGCACTTTTATCGAGTCAACATTGGGAACACATTTTGGGGGAAAGCAATCCATGATAAGATGCACCTATCATATTTATACATCAATGAGAAATGGAGAAAGGATGCATTGCAGATCTATAACTGATGACATAACTACACCTCAAAATTGTAGATTGTAGAGAGGAAAACTGCAGAAAAGGGGAAGTTAAAATGATCACACGGCTATAGAGGATCTACTCAGAAAATACAGCACAGAATGAGGAGAAGCAAGGTGCTAAAGATATGCCTAAGGTAAGTATTATGGAGACGGAGAGAGAACCTTTTTCCCCCTTCTGACTTTCATAATGATAGTCTTTTGCAGTTAAATGGAGGCAGGATCACTTTGCATAATGAATGCTAAACTTTACTTTAAATCAACCACATTCAAATAAATCTAAAATAAAACAAGTTAAAATCTGTGTTTCTGTTTGCATTTTTTTAAAACTTCTTTTAAATCAAAGGGACCCCAGTGTGGAAGTTTTTTAAATGACAAGTCAGATTCAGACCATCAGCAGTTTAGTAACCTTGATAGCTGCATGAATTATGGACTGCATACCTTAAATAACAGCTGCTGGGTGGGGGGAGAAGAGCTATTATCCTTCTATCCTAGTTTCCAAGGTTTCCAAAGGCATCTGTTTGACCACCACATAACAGAATATTGAACCGGACAGCTTGATCCAAGATGGTTTGATTCCACAACCTTCATATTGTTAATTACTTAGTTTTCATAAATAAAATTTGGACCCATTGTAAGGTATTCTGGAGTTCTTGAGATCTTAAACTCTGATTGGGTTGAATTTATCATTGTATTGTTCCTTCCAAATGTCAACCAGCGTGAAGAACAACATTCAGTACACCTACTGCATGCCTCAAATTGTTGCTATGTCAATGATGTGTCTCCAATTTAACTGGCAAAAACACTTGAGGCCTTGACAGCTCAGTGACAAATACATTTTTTTTTTGTAAATAAGTATTCAGAAAAATAAAGTAGTAAAACTGGTTATACAATAGCATATCATGTCTGCAATAACATGAAATAATTTCATTTTCACATTGTTAACATTACGATAATTTTACATTTAAATAATAGGCGTAGTTAATTCCCTACAGTTTTGAATTTATATCATTTTGATCTATGCCCCACCTCCTCTCAGATAGCACGGAATGCATTTAAATCCAGAATTACATAATGGATAGATGGGTGTAGTCTTCTTCCTTCCTCCCTTTTTTAGTTTTGTCTGCTCTGCTTCTGACACACATGGATGCCAAGTCTGGGCTGCAAAAATATGGAAACCACCTTGATCCCATGTACGTAAGCATATACAAACCACTCTCCCACCTGTCCTAACCCAGGACCTTGGAAAACAGCCAAGTTTTTAAAGACCTCTGGAATGCATCAGTTTGGGAGATACCAGAACTTTAGGGGGGGGGGGACATCCTTTCAGAGGTCAGAGGCCATGCCAGAGATGTACTTCCTGGATCCTGTTTGATGACACTATTTAATTGAAGGGATCTGGACCCCTTTGGCTCCTATTGTCTGGGATGGGCATCCTAGGAGATAGGAGGTTCTAAAGATGATCCCTATTCTATTACTTCCTATGGGAAGAGATTTGAAAGAAGTAGAGTACAGGGAAGGATAAAATACTTTGGTTGTCAGAGAGCTGATGTAATAATAAGACAGAATGGTCCAGGCAGGAAGACCTTGGACAAGCCCTGGGACAAATTTGTAAACCATTTTTTTTTTTACTTCTCTGTAAGTTCCCGTGTAAATACTTTTATTTGTCCCAAGGGAAAAAAATACTTTTATTTGCCCCAGGACAAATAAAAAGGCATGACCTTTTTATTTTAAAAAAAAGCCATCTGTCCTATGATCTGTCCTTGGATCTTTCAATTGACGCCTGGAAGAGAAGCTGCTTAGAAGAACTAGCTGTTCTGATTTACTCTTGTGAGCTGGGCAATAACAGACTTTCAGTTCTAAATCCGATCAGTTAATTAATTCATTTTGTCACCGTGAATGCTATAGACTTATTAATATCAATCCTTCCTTTGCTGAGGAACTGTGGGGATGGAAGGGGTAGGAGAAGTGGCAGGGATATGAAACCTGCCTTGTAAAAGCAATTCCGCTGTAAATGGAATTCTGGAGAACATTCTTGCTACTTGGGTTTATTGTAGCAAATGGAGAAAGAGCCCAAGGTGCTATAGTTAATAGGGACAATTTAAATAAATATGATGCTGTTTGTTTTGTCCTGCAAATTCTAAATTAGCCAACAGTACGAGGATTAGAAAGAAATCAGGTTCATTTCTGAGTTGCATACAGTAATAATAAAGTGCAAGCAGTTGTTTGAATCAGAAGTGAAGTTTATTCCGATAACACAATACACAATCAGCTATTTGGAGGTGGCCACCCTAAACCTTCCCCTGCAATCCCTTTATAGAGAAAAACAGCACCATAGTTTAAAGGCCTCAATTCTTTGATGCTCAGCCTTTCTTTTGGTCCAACTTTCACAGCCATACATTGCAACTGATAAAAGCTATCAGTTGCCAAGGCTAAAAAACAAAAAAAAATATATTGGTTTATTATTTTACCATGGCTTCTTGAAAAGCTTGTGTCTTTTAATATAATTAATTAGCCAGAAAAGGTGCTACTAGATTACATTCTAGTTTTTGATTACCACTGGACAACCCATCACCCATTGAATGATAACTACCCAGATATTGCCTTATCTTAACAGAGAAACAGAATGACCACAGATAGGCAAAATAAGTGACTTCCAGCTTTCCCATTTCCTTGTGAGAATCTAGCATGGAGAGACAAAAATCATCCTCCCTCCCTCCCTCCATCCATCCATCCATCCATCCATCCATCCATCCATCCATCCATCTAACCATCCTTGTCAGTTTTATCCTAGTATGAAGATACTGTAGTAGACTACAACAGAAATTATGGTTCCGATGGGCTTGTGATATAATTGAGTATTTTGATATTTGTCGATGCTCCAGAAATCTACTTTGAAAGACAAGAAGCCTTATAAAATGATGCATGAGTATCAATTTCTACGCATATACATATAGTATATATGTAACATTCAATGGTGGGTTTCAAAAATTTTAAAACTCTTCTGTAGGTGTGGGCTGCTTTGTGGGAGTGGCTTGTCAGCCATGTGACCGGGTAGGAGTGGCTTGCCGGCCATGTGACCGGGTGGGCGTGGCCAACTTGTAAAATGTGGTGAAACTCACTTAACGATGCTCTTGCTTAGCAACCAAAATGTTGGCTCAGAAACTCTGGCATTTGAAGCATGCAAGTCTTAAAGCTGTCAAGTTACAAGACATTTGCACCCCTAACCCTTTAGAAAAAAAAATACCCCAGGGATGTTCAAACTTGACAGCTTTAAGACTTGTGGACTTCAACTACCAGAATTCCTCCTCTCGCTCTTCATCTTGATGATGTGCGGACGGGCTGGGGGAGGGAGCTGGAACCGGTTCTAAACGGTGCTGTAGATTTGTGGAACCTCTTCTGTAGAAGAGGTTAGAACTGGCAGGAACCCACTCCTGGTAACATTCTTACCTATCATTTTGTTTTAAATAGATACTGCAAAAAGCTACTGATACTGCAAATAGATACTGAAAAAATGATTCCACCACTTACTAAAAATAATAAAGATAGAAAAGTTATACTGATATCAGCAAAGAATGTTAGAAAGTTTTTTTTTTTTTACTAAAATAATTCTGATATCTAAGTATTAAAGAACAAACTAAAATCATGCAACTGCTGATGACAATCTAAAAGAAAATGATTGAAGCTTATATGGTCAATGGGGATCTCATATGTATGGAAATCAGAGTATGTTCAGGTCCCCACCCCCTTTTTTTTTACAATACCACAATCAGCAAAGATTTTATCCTGTCTGTGGGACTGATGCTGAGTGAAGTAACTTAAAATAGAATTATGTTTTATTATTATTATTTTTTGCTCTGTGGTCCTTTCCATTATTTCAACGCCCTCCGATTCACATTGGACCAACATTGTACAACGTCTTCCACCCTGGACAATTCTCTCTCCCATTTTCTGTATCTTTGTAGATTTATTAAAACTCATTATGTACTTCTCTATGAACTGATTTCCAATCTTCTGTTATTTGCAAGAGAAGTGGAAAATTATGCTTCTGCGACTTCTATAGACACTGTAAGAATATTTACTATTTTTAATGAGAGTATTAAGCACTTCAGTGACTCACTGCGTGTGAATGCAGATGCCCATTTGCCATCTGGTTATTTGCTAGTGAGTTCATAGCTATATCGCATCAGCTGTTATGATTTCACCACATTCTGATTTTCTGACATTTTTGGCCAAGTGAGGAGTCACGATAAAATTGCCTCACCATTTGGCAGAGCAATTAAAACATAACAAAAAAAAATACAACACCAATCAAGTGGGATTATATTTTGCTTATTGATTTTTGTAAGGAATGAAGAATACATGTAAAATCTCTCTCTCCCTCCCTCTCTCTTTCTCTCCCTCCCTATCTATCTATCTATCTATCTATCTATCTATCTATCTATCTATCTATCCATCCATCCATCCATCCATCCATCCATCCATCCATCCATCCATCATCTATATATCTACTCCAATACACATATACATGTGCCTATCATCTATCACACTAATGTGTGTGTGTGTGTGTGTGTGTGTGTGTGTGTGTGTGTGTGTGTGTGAGAGAGAGAGAGAGAGAGAGAGAGAGAGAGAGAGAGAGAGAGAGAGTGATCCAATTATGTGTACTCAAGTTGTTAACTTGTAGTAACCACATAGACAGACTTTCTCCAGGATGATCCTAATCTGGTCCTTCAGATGTCCCAACTGTTCAACCATTGCTACTGTACTGTATCTGCTACTATAGATCATTCTATAGCAATAGCAATAGCAGTTAGACTTATATACCGCTTCATAGGGCTTTCAGCCCTCTCTAAGCAGTTTACAGAGTCAGCATATTGCCCCCAACAACAATCCGGGTCCTCATTTTACCCACCTTGGAAGGATGGAAGGCTGAGTCAACCCTGAGCCGGTGAGATTTGAACCGCCGAACTGCAGAACTAGCAGTCAGCTGAAGTGGCCTGCAGTACTGCACCCTAACCACTGCACCACCTCGGCTCTTTACCTCCATCTTTCTCCGGATGTCCTTGGTTTCTCTTTTATTCCACCTTTTGCAGCAGTATAGACTTCTCAAAAGAGCTGGGTTTTTGCATAATACTGTATCAGTGGTGGGTTGCAGGTGGTTCGCCCTGGTACGGGTGTACTGGTGCCTGCCAAGAGCACTGGGTACCGTTCCGGTACGGTGCTCTGGAGACCCACCTGCCTGTCCAAGCTCCTTATCTGTATTTGAGCTGTTCGGTGCTTCCACGCATGAAGCATACAGCACCTGTGTGACGCTCCGCCGAGAAGCTGGAGCGTCACGGAGGCGTCGCAGAGCATCATAGAGGCAAGGATGCATGCCGTATCGGTTGCGATGGGATCTGGAACCCACCCCTGTATTGTATGTCCAAAACATAATAACATGATAAGTTGGCTCTGCTAATTAATGCCTCAAGTGAGACCTCTCGATTGATTTGCTCTTTGATCAATTCCTTTGCTTTTCTTTCACTGTTCATGATATTCTCAGGAATTCTCTTTAAGACCAACATTCATATGTGTCGAATATCGCTATATCTCAGGGATAACATAGCGATACTCCAAAAAAATGAACACAGTCATTAAATAATACAATGGATATATGTTATTTAATATCGTGTATGTCATAAATAACCTAACCTAATAGATCACATACCTAAGTAATTTAAATTACTTAAATTTAAATTGCGCTCTACATGGGGCAGCCCTTGAAGAGTATTCGGAGACTTCAACTCGTCCAGAACGCAGCCGCGCAAGCGATTGTTACACCTACACGTTACACCTATCCTCCGCGAGCTGCACTGGTTACCATTCAGTCTCCGGATACGCTTCAAGGTGCTAGTCGTAACTTATAAAGCCCTTCATGGTATTGGATCTGGGTACTTGAGAGACCGCCTGCTGCCAATTACCTCCCACAGACCCATTAGATCTCACAGGGTTGGCCTCCTCCGGGTGCCATCTACCAGCCAATGCCACCTGGCTATTACCCGGGGGAGGGCCTTCTCTGTGGCAGCTCCGGCCCTCTGGAATGAACTCCCCGCAGGGATTCGGACCCTCACCTCTCTCCAGGCCTTCCGAAAAGCCGTCAAAACCTGGCTTTGCCAGCAGGCCTGGGGGTGATGAGTTCCCTCCCCTCTCGACATGGTTGTGCGACTGTTACTTATTTTTATTATTTGTATTTCGTTTTTATGTTCCCCTTTTCCCCCCTTGAATTGTTCGCCGCCCTGAGTCCTCCCGGAGAAGGGCGGCATACAAATAATAAAATTCTATTCTATTCTATTCTATTAAATAAATAATCTGGGTATGAGAAATTCAGCCTGAATTGTTTTATGAGAACAAATGCCTGAAACGAAATTAGAAAAAAATAATTGTTGAAGGATCTTTCATTAGTACGATTTAACCAATTAAAATGACTTCCTTCTTCCAATGTATCTTTAGCTTTAGTGTTTTAAGCCAAATAAAAGTGAAGCTGCACCTCTGATCACACTTTGTGCCACACTGTCGTGCTGTTACTTTGTGCTCTCGCAGCAAAATATTACACTCTGCATTCATATCTCTACTTTGATGCATCAAAGGAAGGCAAATGAGGGTATTTGCAGAATCGGATGGGGCCAATATCTGAAAGATGACAGGCACCGCATTGAGATTCAGACCATAGCCCTTTCTCCCATATGTGAGATGGGGAAGTCACATCAAGACAAACTGTGTTTTTCTTTACAATCCTGCTTCATTCGGTGAAACGCAGAGGTATTTTTTTATATTGGCTTACATAATAAAAAATGTGGTTTCATAGTAGGAAAAAAGTTACAAAAGTTAAGAACCAGGGTGGTGCAATGGATAGAATGCAGTATTTCAGACTAATTCTGTCAACTGCCAGGAGTTTGATCCTGAGCAGCTCAAGGGTGACTCAGCCTTTACTCAGTTAGTAAAATCCAGATTGTTGGGAGCAATATACTAACTTTGTAAACAATTTAGAGAGGGCTGTAAAGCACTGTGAAATGATATATAAGTCTAACTGCTATTCGTTTTTTTAAGATTTTTTTTTTTTTTGGTTAGACAAACACAACACACAAAAAATGGAATAAAATCATCTTTTGTTACATATTGTAGAAGTGTGTTGATTGGTTACAAATAACTTTCGTGCATCTCTTCCACAGTCATTACTTAATAAGTCATATCACATTGTATGTTTTAAATCAAAAATCTTTTAGTATATCTTACTATCAACATCCCACAATTCTCATTTGACTATAATTGTTGTAACGTCAGTTTGCATAAAATAATCCAAAACTGAAAAACACAACCACATAATGACATTTCATTAATTATTTCTAATATCATCCAATTAACATTACACCTTTATAACATGTTCTAAGTAAGAATTAATAATGATTGATAACGAAATTTCTAATCCTCTTTTCCAAGTCGCTGTTTACTATTTGTATCTCAATACCTTTTATTGAGCCCATACATACATACATACATACATACATACATACATACATACATACATACATACATACATACATACATATTATTTATCAGCACAAATACAACAAAATGTAACAAAAAGGCAACAGTAAAAATATTGGGTTTCTGCCTGGATGGTCTCTTGTGACGAGCCGAAGGACAGAGAATGGAAGTAGTGATCTTCCTCCCATATTTGGGCATACCGGGGATTGTAAAAGAAATCTAATAGATACCTTTCACCCTGGCTTCGCTGATAACAGATAAGAGCCTGTGGCCTAATGGCTAAGAAGTCTGCCTAGTATGTAATATAGCCCAGGTTCAAATCCCAGTAAGGGTATGGCTAGCTGATGAGAGCTAAATAGCTTGAAATAGATCTATACTAGTCTCCCTTTATTTATTTATCAGCACAAATACAACAATATATAGAGTTAACTATATCCCTTGTCATTTCATTGTTATTATTATAATTGTCATTGATTAATAGAAATTCATTCGCTAATTATATCAGGTTCCCTCTCTTCTCTGGTAGCGCTCCGAGACATGCGTCCTAGCGCTATCAGAGATTGACAGCTCTGCTGCGTTCCTCGCCCTTTCGTCCATTGAAGCCCCTTGTGAAAAAAAAACTCGCGAGTTGAACGCCTGAGTTTTTTTTTTACAAGGGGATTCACTGGACGAAAGGGCGAGGAACGCAACGGACCTGGAAAAGTAAGAGGCGTGCCTAGCTTCTCCCCCCACACCACCTGCCACCTATTGCTAAAGGGACGGCGGGGAAGGGAACCAGGCAGGCTGCCTTTACCATTGGGGTGGGCAGCATTTTTTTGCATGAGAAGTAACAGGCGGGAGGGGGTGATCACATTGCTGGCGCATGCTCTGATTGGGCTTATTAGCAGGGCATGTCTTATTTTTGGGAAAACACGGTAGAATTCATGGTGATGTTCCAACTCACTTGTTTTCTTTGCTGTTTGAATTTAAAGTAACTAAGGAAACTGACATCCATAAACATTTTACAAATAAAGTAAAATTTTAATACTTTTAAATATTATTGATACAAGTGAAGTGATAGCGCTGAGTCAAGTTTTCCCATTAGTAATATTTAGGCAAGAATGACTGAGATGTGAAGAAAATTGGAATCTTCTCAATGCATCAAAATAATATGTTGGGTCTGTAATAAGTGAACTCAACTTAATTCCCATTAAATCGATGCAACCTAAATCACAACTAACACGACCCATTGAGTTTACGGTGAACAAAGTTCAGTGAAGGCAGAGATTGACAGAGATCTCTGAAAAACTACAACTGCAGTGTGTATTAGAATCAAATGACCTGGTTTTTTGTCCATCCAGTTGAACCCTGCCTGCTATTTTCTGTTTGCTGCAGATTAAAGCAATTGTGTAAGGTGGAATTGAATCAGAAACATAATTATTATGATTATAGAACATTACATGGATACTTGTTTATTCATGCTCTCAGATGCTTTAATAAAGTAAGTCACAATCATTGCTCTTTTCAAAAGAACTGGTTGGTTTCTTTTCCCTTGAGTTATTCTAATCAAGGTTAGATTAGAATCCTTTATAAGTCATATGGGGAGGGAGGTTATTTTTAAAAAAAATATATATATTGCAGAGTACCCAATTTGTACTCTTTCAATCTAGCTGAGAAACAGACATACAATCTGTAGTCTGAAGTTCTATAGCTTTGGAAAAAGCTACGTAGTATTCTGAGGATCAAACTGTTTTTATTTTAAAAAAATATAAAGATATAAAGCTGACAAAGATAGGTATAGGTATAAATTTACCAACATACATAGGAACACACACATACACACACACACACACACATTCTTACTGCACAGTAACTGCAAAGGATTTACACATACTGGTATATTCTTTTATAGAAGTGTTTCTCAACCTTGGCCAACTTGAAGTCCACCGGACTTCAAGTTGGCCAAGGTTGAGAAACACTGTTTTATAGAAAGAATATGGTAGCCCCATACTCCACATGAGGTTCAGTGTATATATGACCAAGGATAATTAAACTGCCCCATATTCAACTATTCTTCGCTAGCCTAGAAATATTTGCTATAAATGGTAGTTTCATAACAATGAATTGCATGTCAGACTTCATGCTATATAATGAAGCCTGGTTCTCCCCCCCCCCACTTTTTTTTAAACTTGACTTGGATTTTAATGACAGCCAAAGAACACTTCTCCCTATTATCTCTCTCCAAGCTTTTATTGTTTCCTTCTTCTTGCCACCATCCAACTGCTATTGCATTGGCAATAGTGACAATAGTCAGAGAGAAAGACTAGAGATTGAGCTGGTCTGTTTCTACTCTTCTACCTCCTTCAAAACATTCTGCCTTTGACCTTCTTCCATTTCTGAGACCTAATGTTTTACGAAATGAGTTGGAATTAAGAGTCCCAACTTCTTTAAATTGTAAAAGTCCTATCATTTTGAAAACTGAGGGACTGGGAATCAGAGACTTACACACTGCATCTTCTGCTTCTCCTTTATATCTATATATATTGGTGGGGAAAGGTATGGGTGGGTTAATGCCTGAAAAAATAAGCTCTACCAATATGCCTGATGTTATCTGATTTAGCAGACGCCAGAAAGGAAGGAGGGAGAGAAAGTTGCTACTTGGAGCACAGCAGCTGCCCCTTCCTACTGTAACTCTCTCAGAATAATAGGGGGAGAAACAACTAGTGCTTCTACTATCAGGTATCAGATATGGGGGTCATAGAAGAAGGACTGTCAATTGCAAGCAAATTGAGGACTGTATGCAAAAAATCATTTCCCAGATAAAGAGCCGAGGTGGTGCAGTGGTTAGGGTGCAGTACTGCAGGCCACTTCAGCTGACTGTTATCTGCAGTTCGGCTGTTCAAATCTCACCGGCTCAAGGTTGACTCAGCCTTCCATCCTTCCGAGGTGGGTGAAATGAGGACCCAGATTGTTGGGGGCAATATATGCTGACTCTGTAAACCGCTTAGAGAGGGCTGAAAGCCCTATGAAGCGGTATATAAGTCTAACTGCTATTGCTAACTGCTATTGCTATAACTGCTAATCCAAGTCCTAATCCAAATCAGATTTGCCACAATTCATCAATTTTGACACTGGACTTATATTTAAATACCTGAGTTTTGGGGAGAAAATTAAAGAGCCTTTGATTGTCCGATGATGATGATGATGATGATGGTTACCATAAAATCAGAAAGACAGGATGCTTCTATAGTCATCATATAAAATGTTATGCATACACAGACATACTCCATCTCCAAAATGCTGCTCATGCTTAAAAGACTAGGTCAGGAGTGTTTAACTCGATTTCATTGAGGGACACATAAGGGTTGTGTTTGACCTTGGGGGGGAGACAGGATGGGCGTAGCCAGTCTGACATCACTTGTGGTGGTCCGAGGGCTGTGCCAGTGAAATCAGGTTCCTGAGCTCCGTTTTTGGCAGCAACAACTTCCTGCAACTCTTTGCCAGCAAAAATGGAGCTTGGGAGGGCCGGTCCTTCGCTGTTTCCAGAGTCAGATCTAAGCACCGTGGGGGCTGGATCCAACCCCTGGGCCTTGAGT
This sequence comes from Thamnophis sirtalis, assembly GCF_051295495.1. Classification (NCBI taxonomy): domain Eukaryota; kingdom Metazoa; phylum Chordata; class Lepidosauria; order Squamata; family Natricidae; genus Thamnophis; species Thamnophis sirtalis. The sequence goes on from NW_028261388.1 coordinate 84,762,683, forward strand.
TTGATACCCCTGGTCTAAGCAAAGATCAAAGTATTTTTGTTTAGTATCAGATGGGGCTTCTGCTTTCTATTTCTCATATTTAAAACCAAAGGATTGCTGCTGCTTTGATATAATTCCAAACCATTTCAAGTTCTGGGGCTGAAGTTTAAATAATTCAGTACTGATACGACTACATCATTTCCATCCATTTTTCATCCTTTTGTAAATAAACTCAATGCTATGTAAGAAGAAACAGCACGTGATAAACAAAAGAGATTTCCAACTGTGCCATTCTTCTAATGGTCTATTTCTCTGAGCAGCAAAGGTTCTGCTGCCTTCCACTTTTACTGTTGTTGTTGTTGTTGTTGCTGTTGTTGGCACATTTTTGCATCCACTGAGAAATGGCAACCGAGAGTTAACCGGGTGGGGGAGCTCTTTACAAAAATGCTTAGACAGTCACATGAGTTGATCATTTACTGCTTTCTCTCATTTCTCAGAAATGTCACCAAGTAGCATAAAACAAATTTTGCATAAAGACTTATAAAAGACGATGATGTTTTAGCCTCAGGTTAGTAGCCTTTGAATTGTGGAAAGGAAAAAAAGAAGAAGAGAGAAATTAAACAAAGAACACCCCAAATTAATCAGAAGCCTTTAGAAATTCATTTGGGAATTGGCCAGATATTCCTTGTCTTTCTCTCATTAGGCCATTTAACACATCTCCCCCCACTCTTTCCTTGAAGAAAGTAGACAGAAAGAAAGTTGGGAGTCATGATATCTCCCAATTACACTTCTGTGCAGAGTAATGTGAAGTTATGAGGTATAATGAAGGCCTACGGGAGACTATTAGCATTGGTTTTTGGGTTTTTTCAGAAACGGGAAAAGACTTCCTTTAAATATTTATTTTACTCCCTAACTCATATGTAGAAGCACTGATTTTAAAAGGATTTATCAAACAAGCCCCAGCATCAAAAAGACAAAATAGCACTATAGAAAAAACGAACAGGTGCTTTCAGTTCAGTATCCCCCCCCCCCACATTAAGCATAAATAAAAGTTTTTTTTGGGGGGGGATTCTTCAAGCTAAAACAAAGCAAAACAAAAACTCAACCAAATAACTTCAACAGAAAATGCATTGGGGAAGAACTGCTATGTTACTATCAAAACATGGTTTTGCTATTTCCCCCCCCCCTCTAAAAGGTAAAATGCTGATTGATGGTAAACATGAGAGTGGGTCATTAGACAAGATAGGAGAATCTCATCCTCCCCACCTCTTTCCACTTGTTTGCCCTTATTTTGTTTGCCCTTATTTTGCCCTAGATACACCCATGTTACACCTATCCTCCACGAGCTGCACTGGCTTCCTATTGGTGTCCGAACGCGCTTCAAGGTGCTGGTCATCACCTTTAAAGCCCTACATGGCCTAGGATCTGGATATCTCCGTGACCGCCTCCTGCCACATACCTCCCCACGGCCGATAAGATCTCACAGGGCGGGCCTTCTCCGGGTGCCGTCGACCGGACAATGCCGGCTGGCGACCCCTCGGGGAAGGGCCTTCTCTGTAGCTGCTCCAGCCCTGTGGAACGATCTACCCGTAGAGATCCGGACCCTTCCCACTCTCTCGGCCTTCCGAAAAGCCACTAAAACCTGGCTGTTCCGGCAGGCCTGGGGCTGTTGACCTCATGAACGAGGTCCAGCCCCACTTAGACTGAGTGCATGGTGTGTTGCTTTTAAATTTGTGTTCTCTCTCCTTATTTTTTAACTCTTTATCTTTTAGTCTTGTTTTTGTAAGCCGCCCAGAGTCCTACGGGAGTTGGGCGGCATATAAATTTATTAAATTACAATTACAATTAGAATTTTTCTGACTTTTTTTTCATGGGAATACACAGAAAAATCCCCTGAAGCACTATATAACTAATTCAGTTAAATATGAGCCAGCAGTTCATAAATTCAGTTAAATATGACTCAGCAGTGTGAAGCAGCAAGCAAGAAAAGCTAATGCAGTCCTTGGTTGTGTAAACAGAAGGACAGAGTCGAGATCATCTGAACTATTAGTATCGCTTTATAAAACCTTAGTAAGACCGATGTCAAGGTTCTAACTAATGCATCCAATCAAGTCAGAAGTCTGAGACTTGGATCCATCTCAAAGGGCTTCCTTATTGAGTACACCATATTGACCCATATTAAAGGAAACCAACTCTAAATAGTTCCTGTGGTTTCAGTATAATTAAAAGAAGAAATAAATCCATTCCCAAGTGTCACGTTGGCCAATTATGTCAATTAGTGGGCTCTACAAGCACTCCTTCCGTTGTTCTGTTGTATCTCTGTATTTGTAAGAGTGTTATTTTGTTTTGCTCATCTAAGAATAAACTTTAGTGCAATGTATTAGAGAGCCGAGGTGGCGCAGTGGTTAGAGTGCAGTACTGCAGGCCACTTCAGCTGACTGCCATCTGCAGTTCGGCGGTTCAAATCTCACCGGCTCAGGGTTGACTCAGCCTTCCATCCTTCCGAGGTGGGTAAAATGAGGACCCAGACTGTGGGGGAGATATGCTGACTCTGTAAACCGCTTAGAGAGGGCTGAAAGCCCTATGAAGCGGTACATAAGTCTAACTGCTATTGCTATTGCTAACTGCTATTTATTGTAAAGGCAATGAGATCTTCTAATTTCAAATATCATAACCCTAAATGTGCGATCAAAAATCATGTAAACACTTGGCTATAGCCATTAGTTCAAATATTTTTTTTATTTCTTATCTATAGCAAAAGGGCTGTTGCATTCCTACATTATTATGTCCATTCTTCACCATTTTAGCTGAAAAATAATATGTGCGGATGCTTCTAATTCTAAAAATGGCTTAATAGCTTTAAATCTAAATATAAAAATCCATCTAATTCCCTGTGCTAATTCTGAAACCAAAATGAATGCACTCCAGGAAGTTATCTTAAAAATACACTTCTGCAAGTTCTCATAATGAGTATATCTATTTCTAAAAATGAAATATTTGACATTAAAAAAAAAATCAACATTTCCCATTAAATTATGTTTGATCAAAGAATTGAGCATGCCACAACACTTAATACACATAGTTATCACTTACTGAGTTGCTCATTTTGCAACTGTTTGAAGTTTTGACAGTGTTAAAAAAAAAAGCAGTTTTGGAACCAGTTCTTTCATTTATAAAACTTGCAGCAATGCGCATTCGCACGATCACCATTCATGTGCTTCACAATCAGCTTCCAACAAGCCAAGTTAATAGAAAGCACGGAAAGTCATGGTAACGGGATTCGGCTGATTTATTTCATGACTGAATGGAAAGTGATGTGGTAAGCCCATGGCAGTCACATAATTTTCTGCTTAGCAACTATGGTCCTTAGCAATGGAATTGCCAATCCCAGTTGTGGTTTCTAAGGAAGAACTACCCGTAGTTAATATTAAATGGTGTTTAGCAACTGAAACTATTTTACGTTTTATAGTTCCTATTACCAGAGCTCTAAAAGCAAGTAATAATATATTTTTTCTAATGGATTTGGCCAGTTCTTTGGCCAGAATTAGGTCACCGTTTCAAATGTTGTCCAGGGAAGATATGAGTTGCATATGTTATGTTTTCCCCTTGTCTCAGCCACCTAATTTTATGCAAAATAAAATGCTACACAGTTCTTTGGTAATAGCACACAGACTTAGAACAAGGGCTTGAAAAGGATTCTTGAAACTTCTAAGAAAAAAAAGCACGATATTTTATTGATTTATTATATTTTTAAGCCTGCTTTATTACGAGAAATGACTCCAAAATATGATTACCTTCTGCAACCACGTTCAGAATCTCGGTGTTTTACCCTATGGTGTAAATAACTTTTGCGGGCAAGGGAAATAGATGGGCCTGCTTTCTCTCCCCTCGCATTCCATATCTACGACTGTCAATTCTTCTGAAAAAAATAGCAGATTTTATTCAGTCCACACACAGATAGACAACATTGATACTTTTGTTGTTGTTGTTGTTGAACAATTTCAGAAACTGAATAAGAACAGGAAAGAGCACAGAAGCAAGTTTTTGTTTGCCAGGTTATTTCAAGGGAATAGCAATAGCAGTTAGACTTATATACCACTTCATAAGGCTTTCAGCCCTCTCTAAGTGGTTTACAGAGTCAGCGTATCGCCCCCAACAACAATCTGGGTCCTCATTTTACCCACCTCGGAAGGATGGAAGGATGGGTCAACCTTGAGCCAGTGAGATTTGAACCACTGAACTGCAGATAGCAGTCAGCTGAAGTGGCCTGCAGTACTGCACTCTAACCACTGCGCCACCTTGGCTCTCTAATACATTGCACTAAAGTTTATTCTTAGATGGAAGGCTGAGTCAACCCTGAGCCAGTGAGATTTGAACAGCCGAACTGCAGTCAGCTGAAGTAGCCTGCAGTGCTGCATTTAACCACTGCGCCACCTCGGCTCTCAATTGCGAGAATTGCGAGCTAAGAAACAGGAAATGACTGAAGATCTTAGCTCAATCATAGACTAGGGGTTATTGTTGTAAATTTCCAATGGGAAGACGTTGGGAGTCCCACAGGAATATCGACTTCCTCGGGACTCAGGAACCAGCTGAGATTTCCTTGAAAAACTATTCACCTGTGTTTAGTTTTGTTACTGATTGCTGTGGTACCTCTGTCTTGACACTTCTGTCTACTATATAAAATTGCCTTCAAGAGATAGAAAATATTATAATGGCAAAAGAGAGATAGAAAACACACAAGAGCTGCCTGGGAATGAACTTGTGCACCAGCAATCTAAATTGCCTCCTTGCATACTGTATTATTTCATGGTTTTTTTGAACCACATTGCTCTGAACCTTTATTTATTTCCCCCTCTAATTTTTAAGCATTTCTTTAAAAGAGAGATGGCCTCCTTACAGGGCTTCAAGGCATGCACAAGCAATAGCAATAGCAGTTAGACTTATATACCACTTCATAGGGCTTTCAGCCCTCTCTAAGCGGTTTACAGAGTCAGCATATTGCCCCCAACAACAATCCGGGTCCTCATTTTACCCACCTTGGAAGGATGGAAGGCTGAGTCAACCTTGAGCCGGTGAGATTAGAACCGCTGAACTGCCGATAGCAGTCAGCTGAAGTGGCCTGCAGTACTGCACTCTAACCACTGCGCCACCTCCACTGTAGAATTCCAGCCAGCCAAGAGGTGGTAGCAGAGAACTCTGTGCTCAGTTTTCAACACAGGCCTAATGTTCAATCCTGTTTTCAGAAAATCAGCCATTGAGTTAAAGCATTACATTATCCACTTAACAGCCCAGATAAATTTATCAGCTTAACATAATAATCTACCTGCCGAGTTTCATGTTCAGAAGTTTCGAACAGGATTTGTATTTTTCTGCGGAAAAATTCCAAGAGGTTACATTTACAAAAATAAAAAAAGCTTTCTTAATAATACAGGAGAGATGGCACTGACATATTAAGCTAGATTTAGGCAATCCCTTCACCTAAATCACACACTGAACTCCAAACCAATCCTTTTCAATTTAGGCAATTGCATATATATCATCAAATACCAAAGATATTTCAACGTTAAATCAATAATGGAATCTTTCACAAAGAAAATATAATTATGGCTGCCAAAGTATTCCTACTGGCTTGATGGGTTGACTGGGGCTTAAGGGATGGATGGGGACCATAAATGCCAAAAAGTCATTCGTCCAGTGCTTAAAAAGATAACAAGAATTATTCATTGTTTAAGATGAGTTCTACAACTTGTATAAATCAAGTTCTTCACATGTGCAGCATTTCATACAATCAGCATTTTTTTTGCATTTTTTTAAGTGTTTAGTGATTTTTTTTTTATACAAGTAGTAAGATGTGCAGAGACGAGCTAGAAACTAAAATGTTGTTCAACCTCGTTTGTCATTTCTGAGATATTGGCATCTTCAGACATACACTAAGCACCCTCAAGACTTGGAAAGATTTACCTGCAACGATTTCTCCCACCGTGTTCCTACAAAACAGAATGTGCATCCAGCCTTGGCAAGAATTCCCTCCCTGCTGTGTTCAGATATCCTGCCGCCACTTGGTCTTATAGTAAACACAAAGAACAAGAAGCCACCATGAAGATGATTGCTACACGGCAAGAAGCAACTCCAAGAGCCCGTTCTCAATTATCTCTTGCAGGCTCTTCCAACCCAGTTATCCAGCATCCCTGCTGGTACTGAATAAATCAGTTTGGAAAGCCTTTGGGGCATGCTTAGCCCATCCTGAATGACCTCTATTGTCTTGTCATATGTATGACCTACTGTATGCCCATACATTACAGGGTACCTCTGGAATCCTTTAAATAATATTCCTAGCATTTTAAAAAGAAAGAAAGAACGAAGAGAAAGCAGCAAAAAAAAAGGTTGCTGCAGCTGAAATTAATATGGTTCATGAATAGCTAAGGCTGCAGCTGCTGATGCCCACTTGTTTTCTCCAGGTGGTGCAAAGGACATACATCAGAAGCCATTTCTTAAGTATAGGGAATACCTGTTGTTATAACAGCAAGCTGCTGCACGCCTATATTTGTGAGAAGAATTCTGTTCTTTCCTCTTAGCAAAGCAGCAGCTGTTATTGAAAGCTCTTGCCATCTCTTCATTGGAAGAAATACCTATGTGATAAAACAAAAGAGCAGGGATTTTATCCCAATTAGTTCCAACGTGCATTGTGTTTCATTGCCAAAACAAAAGGCCAGGAACTATGGAAGCATGACTCCAATTAGTCCAGAATGCAGCCGCGCGAGCGATTGTGGGTGCACCAAGGTACACCCACGTTACACCTATCCTCCGCGAGCTGCGCTGGCTACCTATTAGTCTCCGAATCCGCTTCAAGGTGCTGGTCACTACCTATAAAGCCCTACATGGCATCGGACCTGGGTACCTGAGAGACCGCCTCCTGCCGATTACCTCTCTCAGACCAATTAGGCCAATTAGATCGCACAGGTTGAATCTCCTCCGGATTCCATCTGCCAGCCAATGTCGGCTGGTGACTCCCCGGGGGAGAGCCTTCTCTGTTGCAGCTCCGGCCCTTTGGAACGAGCTCCCTGTTGAGATCCGGACCCTTACTACCCTCCCGGCCTTCCGCAAAGCCACCAAGTCCTGGCTGTTCCAGCTGAGAAGCATCTACCTCCACAGAAATTGTGAATGTTGGTTTTGTTTTTAATATGTCTTTGTCTCGTTCCCCCTTTTCCCTTGTCTTTTGTGAGCTGCCCGGAGTCCTTTGGGAGTGGGCGGCATACAAGACAAATAAATAAATAAATAAATAAATAAATAAATAAATAAATAAATAAATAAATAAATAAATAAATAAATAAATAAATAAATAAATAAATAAATAAATAAATAAATAAATAAATAATACTCAACATTTGGGGATATTTCAGGGAAATTTCAGGAGGAATGGCTTTCTCTTGGTTGATCTGACATGGCTTAAATTCTACCTTCAATGTAATTGGTTGCCAGGGCTTATTAGCGATAAATAAAAAAAATGTATAAATATAATGTAGAGAAAGGTCATCTGGTTGTTCAGGTAGACAAATTTTTCCTTGGCTGTTTTTTTTTTTTTTTAAATTTCTACTAGTGTTAGTTGAGCTCCCTTATTTTCCTTCTTGGGCCAGAAATGGAACCACTTCCAGGGAATGGAAAACATAAACTGCTGTTCTGCATACAGAAGAAGAAGAGATAGCGGTAGATTTCAAATAATTTAACAACTGGTTCTCTGCCCTAATGACTGGCTGTGTAGCATGGCATGGTAGTCATGTGACTCAATGGGCATGGCCAACTCAACATCACTCATCGCACCCATCACACTCTCCTGGACACTTGCCTCAAAGGCCTCAACAAGTTACAATTTCCCTTTCTATTTATTTACTAGTAGTGAACATCCAAAACAGCTTGGAAAAATGGCTCAAAAACAGCCCAAAATTGCCCTGAAAATGGTCTGCAAAATGGCCTGGAAAAAAAAATGCTGAAAAATGGGCAGGGCCAGCCAGTGGTGAGGTTAACCTGTTCACCAAATTGGGCAGAATTTTAACAACCGGTTCGCCTGAACCCATCCGAACTGCCTGAATTCCATCTCTGGATACATCCTGCCACTTTGGATTATCCTGAATACATTGCAAATGACTACCCCACTACTAATGTCTAGGAATCTATTGTACCCCTCTTATTTTGCACTGAATATCGAAAGTCTCCCCTTGCACCTAAGTGCAGCCCAATCCTCCCTTGATGAGTTCTTCCTTTTCTGCTGTCTCCTTACAACGCTGCTTTCATCTGACTTCCCAATGTATAGAAGGTGTGGTCTGACATGTCTCTACTCTCTGATTTCTTGTCATTATCTTCCAGGCTGCTCTGCTTTAGACCAGTGGTTCCCAAACGTGGCAACTTTAAGACTTGTGGACTTCAACTCCTGGAATTCTCCAGCCAGCTCTGCTGGCTGGAGAATTCTGGGAGTTGAAGTCCACAAGTCTTAAAGTTGTCACGTTTGGGAACCACTGCTTTAGACTATGGGAGGATCAACGTAAGAATAGCTTCCAATAGCTTCCAAGCCTGATAAACAGATCTTCTCCTCCTTTCTCTTTTTACTCAACTCTTCTTCGGACTGTTTTTCAGTCTGGGTCCTTGTTATATAATTATGTACATAAAAGGGCTTTTGTCCTAAGATACCTTCCTGAATCAAACTCTGTCCCACCATTTTAAAGTTTGCAGTGAATGAATGAATGAATGAATTTCTCTGAATTATGTATTAGAGAGCCGCAGATCAGAATTTTTCAATAGGAAGATATGTGTTTTATTTCAAGAGCATCCAAGGGAGAGGACATGCTCAGCGGTCAAACTGACAGGCAGAACTGTGGGCCATCAATGATTAGTCTTTTATGTCCATGTGAAGCACATTAAAAAGGGATGGGGGGGGTTCATTGGGAGGTACCTGCCATTCTTACACTGTTGATCTCCCTTCCAACCTGAGTAGATATTCCTATAGATATAACTCTCACACACACCAGAGGTGGGTGGATGCTGGTTTGGTCCGGATCGGCCGAACCAGTAGTAGCGGTGGCGGGAGGCTCCGCCCACCCGATTGGATGCTTGTGAGCACAAGTGTCACATGCACACACATGGGGAAGCACGGCCAAACCTGTAGTAACAAAAATGGCAACCCAAAACTGACACACACACGCGCGCACACACACACAAACACACACAAGCTCATAATTTCCCTAGGTTTGGTTGCATTATTGTTCTGATGAAGTTCCATTCTGATCATGGGTGATGTCCTTTTTTAAAGTCCTGTAAGAGTTCTGCATTTTGGCCAATCATCAATAGATTTTACCCACACATACTGTATCTATACGCACATTCGTTTTTCTTCCTGGGTGGCAAAATACAGATAGAAATCCTGTGAGCATGATTGAAAGGGATACTCCGATGTGATATGTGATAAAGATCCACGTTGGAAGTCTTTTCCTTCATTTTATCACATCAACTTGGCAGTTTTAATCCCAAAAAGGAAATAGCAATAGCAATAGCAGTAGCAGTTAGAGTTCTATACCGCTTCATAGGGCTTTCAGCCCTCTCTAAGCGGTTTACAGAGTCAGCATATCGCCCCCAACAACAATCCGGGTCCTCATTTTACCCACCTCGGAAGGATGGAAGGCTGAGTCAACCTTGAGCTGGTGAGATTTGAACAGCCGAACTGCTGAACTAGCAGTCAGCTGAAATAGCCTGCAGTGCTGCATTTAACCACTGCGCCACCTCGGCTCTAAAGTCAAGGAGATGCTCCCCATTCTTCCACCAAAAAGAAAGAAAGTTCCAAATAAGTATTTTCACTAAACAACACTAAAGTAATGGCATTTTTGACACACATTTGTTGCACAAATGTATATTCCCATCAATGGTACAAAATGGATGGGAATAAACTCTGAGGATAATATCTATTTTTTACAAATAAATGCAGAAATGTGCCCAGCTTTCAAAACAACTGACACAGTACAGAAAAAAGCTCTGTGATTTATTTTGGATGGCTTGTTCACACACACACACACACACACACACAAACACAAACACACACACACACACACACACACCACAATTTAACTCATCTAATGGTTATCAGTCATGTATGAACTAGTCCTTCTAGGATTAATTCATTGAGTCAGATCTTACTACTCTTCTAGCTGGCGCCATCACATTATCATACATCATACAGCCCTCAAAGAGAGTGAAAAGCTGATGCACCAACACTTTCCCTTTCATGCACCCGGATCCTGTGAGTTTAACTTGTGAATGGGGCCACAAGTTTTGGCGAGGTTCTTTTTTCTCCTTCTGTCATTACACTGTTCACATCATAGAAGGAATTCACATCTTAAAAGGACTGTGTGAGCTGTCACAGTTGCAATGAAATGGCTAAGTAGTGACAGGAACCATTCAGTAAATATTCAGCGAGGAAAGAGGGAGAGAGAGTGTGTGTGTTTGTGAGAGAGAAGCAAAAATGGGAACAATTGTCAGGAGGGCAATTAGGAAAGCTCGAAATGAACAATGAAAGGAAGGGTCAGAAATGTAGACATGCCTTTGTTCTGAGCCTGTTCTTCTTGAAAGGTGATGATGGCTCACAGCTTTGCTCCACTATCACTTGTCTGTTCTTTGCTGAATAATTAGGCCGAGAATGATTTTGCACATTTCACTTTACTTAATGGTATGTAGTTTCTGTGTGTTATTATTATTATCATTTCTCCTCCTCTTCTGTCTTCCTATCTACCTACCTCTCTATTTTTATAGTTTAATCAAGGTTAATCAGGAACATAGCTTTTTATGATGACTTTACAAAATGCTTTGTTGCTGTTATATTCAATGGGTTTTCCTAACTGAACAAATCTGTGTATCTCTGACAATTCATAATTAATAATTATGGATGGATGGATGGATGGATGGATGGATAGGTAGGTAGGTAGGTAGGTAGGTAGGTAGGTAGGTAGGTAGGTAGGTAGATAGATAGATAGATAGATAGATAGATAGATAGATAGATAGATAGATAGATAGACAGACAGACAGACAGACAGACAGACAGACAGACAGACAGACAGACAGACAGACAGACATAGACATAGACATAGACATAGACAGATAGATAGATAGATAGATAGACACATTTTATAGATAGATAGATAGATAGATAGATAGATAGATAGATAGATAGATAGAGAGAGAGAGAGAGAGAGAGAGAGAGAGAGAGAGAGAGAGAGAGAGAGAGATGATATAGATATAGATTATAGATATAGATATAGTTACAGATATAGATATATGCTAGTCTTGTTGTATTCAGGTCTTTTCCTGTGTAAGATTGAGATTGTCTTGGCAATGTTTCGGCGAGATCACACTCGCCATCCTCAGGATGGTGTTTTCGGCTTAAAGTATGATTGGAGCTGCCGTCTTTCTATAAATCTTGGTGGGGGTGTGTGGAGTGCTGGCTTTGTTTCAGTAAATGGATTGATTGGATATGTGGCTGTATCATGATTAGTAGATTGGTTCTGATGGGTGCTGGCTGTGCGTCCATTGTTGTTTTGTGTTGCAATGGCCTGGGTGGTGGGTGGGACTCATTTGTTGACTAGGGCTGGTTTCCAGATGTCTGGTAGGGGGGAGGTATCATCACGTTTATTCATGTTGTGGGGGTGTTTCTCTATTTCGATAGCTTCCATAATTATTCTCTTGTTGAAGTGTTCTGTTTTGGAGATTAATTTGGTTCCTTCAAAATTAATTTCATGTCCTGTAGCTTTAAGGTGCTGGAAAGGGAGGAAGTTTTTTTCTTTTTTTTCTTACTGCATTCTTGTGTTCTGCGATGCGTGTATTTATTCTCCTATGTATGTTGCAGGGCAGATTTTGCATGGTATTTCGTAGACTCCTTGGTTTTCTACCACACAAAATCTGCCCTGCAACATACATAGGACAAACGAATACAACAAGACCAGCATATCTACACCTGTGATAATCTACACACACACACACACACACACAGAGAGAGAGAGAGAGAGAGAGAGAGAGAGAGAGAGAGAGAGAGAGAGAGAGACATGTATGTATGTATGTTTTTATATCTATCTCCAAAAATGTATATAGAAATAGGAGGCATGGGGTTCCATATCTGAGGGCACGTGGGACATTGCTCTATGTCACCCGTGCACTGGCCAGCTGGTTTTGGGCCTTCCAGAGGGTAGAGGAGCCCATTTTCGCCTTCCCCAGGCTTCAGAAAAGCCTCCTGAAAGCCTGAGGCAAGTGAAAAATGGCCCAACGGGTGCTTGGAGGCTTCAGTGTGGCCTGCGCACATGTGAGGGGGGAGCGAGGAGGGTTGTGCATGCATGCCCTAAGGGAGGGCATTGCATTATGGATGTGGGCATGTGCATGCACTCTTGGCACCCGAGCAGAAAAACGTTCGCCATCATCAATCTATTGCCTTTATAATCATAGCAAGTTCTTTGAACAACATGTACCAGAAAAAGTATTCCATTTGTAGGCATGTGCGTAGAAAGACATTTTTGGGCCATATTATGGCATAGATTGAGTTTGGATAATGAAACTCATGAAATTTTGGAAGTTTAGATAGACACGGAACTGAGGTTAGTAGACCATGGTTTTCAATGCCAGTGTCAATTGCACTGTCACCTAGATCCTTCCTTGAGGGCTTTCAGAAGGTTATTAAAAAAATTAGCTTTTCCAGAGATTGTTCTGGTAATTTGCAGCTACTGAATTATTGTTTTTAAATATATATTTTTTAAAAATATTATTATTATGGTATATATGGTTCGTTTAGATTTACCTTTTCTTTATGTTGCTATGCTTAATCTTATGGTGGGTGTTTTAACTGTTTTTTCATAACTTATATACTGCCAAGAATTATGAGATTTATAGCAGCAGGATTTTTCAATTTGCAAAATACATTCTACTTTTCCCTTCAACGAAAGACTCCCCTCTCCTCCTGCCTCCTTTCCTCCTCTCCTCTCCTCTTTGTTGTACCTTAGATTTTCAATTATTCTTTTAAATTTGTATACTTCATTACATTAAAAAAATATTAACAAAAAATAATAATAATTTATGCTTAGGCTGAAACAAGAAGCTTTGCACTCTTGTCTTTGTAACAATTCATTGGAACTGGCGAACCGTCCCTCCCCTTTTTCTGAAGAGCTTAGAGTTCTTCCAAGCATACCAGCTTCTTCCTTCTAGTTCCTCAATGATCCCATTTTGCTTGCAGCCTCCTGAGTCCTCACTCTCTAAGTTTACTGTGGGAAGAATAGCAATAGCAATAGCAGTAGACTTATATACCGCTTCATAGGGCTTTCAGCCCTCTCTAAGTGGTTTACAGAGAGTCAGCATATTGCCCCCAACAATCTGGGTCCTCATTTCACCCACCTCGGAAGGATGGAAGGCTGAGTCAACCTTGAGCCGGTGAGATTAGAACCGCTGAACTGCAGATAACAGTCAGCTGAAGTGGCCTGCAGTGCTGCATTTATAGCAATAGCAATAGCAGTGGACTTATATACCGCTTCATAGGCTTTCAGCCCTCTCTAAGCGGTTTACAGAGAGTCAGCATATTGCCCCCAACAATCTGGGTCCTCATTTCACCCACCTTGGAAGGATGGAAGGCTGAGTCAACCTTGAGCCGGTGAGATTAGAACCGCTGAACTGCAGATAACAGTCAGCTGAAGTGGCCTGCAGTGCTGCATTTATAGCAATAGCAATAGCAGTGGACTTATATACCGCTTCATAGGCTTTCAGCCCTCTCTAAGCGGTTTACAGAGAGTCAGCATATTGCCCCCAACAATCTGGGTCCTCATTTTACCCACCTCGGAAGGATGGAAGGCTGAGTCAACCCTGAGCCGGTGAGATTTGAACCGCTGAACTGCTGATCTAGCAGTAGCCTGCAGTGCTGCATTTAACCACTGTGCCACCTAGTAAGAATGATTGCCTACTATTTCCAGAGCCTTTTTTCATGTCCTTTTCCATCTTCCTTCATTAACTCCCGAGCAGAAATAAGTTGTGATGACATCTGCACCACAAACTTGGTTTGACATTGTAATAGACTTAACTATGGGCTATTCTCAAGATGACTGAAGATCCGCATGGCTACCAACTCTTGGCTGTCCCATAGGAAAGAGTTTATTGCGGAGAACACCCCAATTCATACTGAGGTATTAAGCCTGGTTTCTAAATGTGATCCTATCTAGTGTCAACTGAGGGGTCGCACAACTGTAAAAAGAACTTCCACCTATTAAGAAGGAAGGCTAAACTCCATCTTTCTCACGACATCTTTTCTTTAGAAGAAATAAAACATTCTGGTGGCTGGTGGCAGTCTGAAGACATATACCAAGTCAAGCGCAGATTTATTCTCTTTATTCAGAACTGGGTCAGAACGTCCTTTGGGTCACATGGCTTTGCCAGTTTTATAAAAAGAAATCAGGGCAAATGCCTACAATCCAGAGTTTTATATGCCGCAATTAGCAGGCAATAATATTGAATAGACTTCTAAAATGTTTTGCATCCAGTGCCAAAAAGCTACTTCGGAGCAATCTGCTATTCTAAATCAGGGGTGGGGGGGGAAGAACTGTATGCATTAGAGCAGTGTTTCTCAACCTTGGCAACTTGAAGATGTCCGGACTTCAACTCCCAGAATTCCCCAGCCAGCATTCGCTGGCTGGGGAATTCTGGGAGTTGAAGTCCAGACATCTTCAAGTTGCCAAGGTTGAGAAACACTGCATTAGAGAGCTGAAAATAAGTGTTTTGCTTATGCCTGCCCGGCCCCAACTATATCCTTTGAGACGTGTTTCTGAACCACCTTTCAGCCGTAATATTTAGTCTCATATTTGCTGAGTTCTTCATTGCAAAGTTCCCCTGCTAGAGACCTGGAGGAGTCCTGGATGATTTGGGATATCATTTGGCAAGCCACATGTCACCATAAATCATGCAGTGCAATATTCAAAGAGTTACAAAGGTAGACTCCAGTCATGTGAAACTCGCTGACCATTGTACATTCAGCACTTCTTCATACAGTCCAATAATGCCTCCAAATGCTCTTGGATATGAAGCCTGTTGTATAGTATAAATTAAATTTCCACAAACAATGTCAAATCAGCTGTTATCAGAAACTCATCATAGCAAAATGCCAGATATTGTGGTGCCCCTGGTATAGCAGCAGAAAGTCCAGACGTCTTGTTTTCGGAATAAATGGATATTGCATGATATGAAGGAATAAAGCTTGCCTAGAAATTCAAAAAACTGTAACCCTTTGGAGACCACTAGCCACTTAAATTCCATCATAGAAACATCTGATGGGACGAGGATATGAGCCGAGGTGGCGCAGTGGTTAGAGTGCAGCACTGCAGGCTACTTCAGCTGACTGCAGTTCTGCAGTTCGGCTGTTCAAATCTCACCGGCTCAAGGTTGACTCAGCCTTCCATCCTTCTGAGGTGGGTGAAATGAGGACCCGGATTGTTGGGGGCGATATGCTGACTCTGTAAACCGCTTAGAGAGGGCTGAAAGCCATATGAAGCGGTATATAAGTCTAACTGCTATTGCTATCCTGGGTCGAAAAGGGAATGAATGAAAATATACTGTTGACTGGTATTTATTTCATTGTTCTCTAGACATATTGTTATCACCAAATTTCCTTCTAGGATAAATAGCCACTCATACATGTCGTCCTTGACTTACACCAGTTCACTTAATGACTGTTCAATATTGCAATGGCATTGAAAAAAGTGATTGATGACCATTTTTCATACTTATGACCATTGCAGCATCCCGATGGTTACATGATTTACATTTGGATGCTTGACAACTGACTCACATTTATGATGGGTGCAGTGTCCTAGGAATATGAGCCGAGGTGGCGCAGTGGTTAAATGCAGCACTGCAGGCTACTCCAGCTGACTGCAGTTCTGCAGTTCGGCGGTTCAAATCTCACTGGCTCAGGGTCGACTCAGCCTTCCATCCTTCCGAGGTGGGTGAAATGAGGACCCAGACTGTGGGAGCGATATGCTGACTCTGTAAACCGCTTAGAGAGGGCTGAAAGCTCTATGAAGTGGTATATAAGTCTAACTGCTATTGCTATTGCTAATATGTGATCACCTCTTGCAATCTTCCAACAAGCAAAGTCAATGGGAAACCAGATTCACTTACACTAATAGCCATGTTACTAATTTAACAACTGCAGTGATTCACTTAAATGAATGGCAAAAAAAGGCATAAAATGGGGCAAAACTCACATAAAGAATCTGTGGCTCCACAAGAAGAATCAGGATCCTTTGAAAAATGACCAGCCCTAATTCCCTGACTCAAATCAAGCCAAAGTGGGCAGCAATTTTGAGTAGTGCTGGCATATTTCTCCATCGTTATGATATAAGGTGCAGTGGGTAATGCACAATACCTGCGTAACCTTTTAACTGAAAGATTCATACATGATGAAATTTTAACTCTGATGATTTATACTACTTATACCAAGTACATGATCTAGATGAGAAGTTCAGGTTGAATCTTTCCTCTGATTCCCAAGGCCAAGCAAGCATGCTATGACACACTTGAAGAACATTTTCCTCTTTCTTAAAGCAACATTTTCTCCTAAAAATAATGCATATCTCTGCTCTAGCAATCATAATATTAGCCCAATGGATTACGATACTGTCGGTTCTTGGGAAGTACTCAATGTGTATGAAGTCCAACACTACCTAAAACTGACAGCTGTCATTTCACTTTGTTGTGAACAGATAATAATAATAATAATAATAATAATAATAATAATAATAATAATAATAATAATAATGCTTAGAAACAACTGGCATTAGCAAAAATATTACATCCTTTACTGAAAAGGCAATGAAACAATGGAGAACTGAGTTGGCAGTAGGGAATGAGAGCTACGGAATGGTTAATATCAAGCGAGGAATTTTCCAGGGTGATTCACTTTCACCTCTTCTCTTCATCATCGCAATGATCCCACTATCAGTAATCTTAAAAAAAATGAAATTAGGCTACCAAACAGCCAAAAAAGCTGAAAAAATTTCGCATTTACTATATATGGATGATTTGAAACTCTATGGAAAGTCAGAAATAGAAATCCAATCATTGACAAATACAGTCCGAGTATTCAGCACCGATATTTCAATGCAGTTTGGCATGGAAAAATGCGCCACTGTATCCATAAAAAGGGGCAAAATCACTGCATCTGAGGGAGTTGAAATGCCCAATGGCCAACTAATTAAATGCAAAGAAAATGAAGCCTACAAATACTTAGGCATTCTGCAGTTGGATAACATCAAGCATGGAGAAGTAAAAACTATTGTCAGACGAGAGTACACCAACAGAGTTAGGAAAATTTTGAAATCTAAATTGAATGGTGGAAATACAATCAAGGCCATAAATACCTGGGCAATACCAGTTATAAGATACACAGCTGGCATAGTTAACTGGACACAAGCTGATTTGGACCTTTTGGACCGAAAAACCAGGAAGCTAATGACAATGCACTACAGTTTACATCCACGTGGTGATACTGATAGACTATATCTGCCCCGAAAATCAGGTGGCAGAGGATTATTACAAGTGAAGCAAACAGTTGAAGAAGAAAAACATGCACTGGCTGGTTATTTAAAAGAAAGCCAAGAACATCTATTAATCGAAGTAAAGAACAAAAATCTACTGAAGGCCCAACAGACAAAACAAGAATACAGAAAAGATGTGATAAAATCAAGAATGGAGAGTTGGCAGAACAAAGCACTGCATGGTCAATTTCTGGAAAAAATAAAAGATAAAGTGGACAGTGAACAAACTTGGTTATGGTTAAAAACAGGTACATTAAAGAAAGAAACAGAGTCACTAATCCTGGCTGCGCAAGAACAAGCTATCCGCACAAATGCCATTAAGGCCAAAATCGAAAAATCCTCTGATGATGCCAAATGCAGACTTTGCAAAGAAGCTGACGAAACTGTTGATCACATACTCAGCTGCTGTAAAAAAATCGCGCAGACTGATTATAAATTGCGGCACAATTCAGTAGCACAAATGATCCATTGGAATTTGTGCAAAAATTATAATATTAAAACAGCAACAAACTGGTGGGAACATCAGCCTGAAAAAGTCACAGAAAATCAGATGGTCAAGATCTTGTGGGATTTCCGTATACAAACCGACAAAATACTGGCGCATAATACACCAGACATCACACTGGTTGAGAAAAATAAGGTCACAATCATAGACATTGCAATACCAGGTGATAGCAGGGTCGCCGAGAAGGAACATGAAAAAATCGCAAGATACCAGGACTTAAAAATCGAAATTCAACGACTATGGCACAAACCAGCAGTGGTAATTCCAGTGGTAATTGGCACACTGGGTGCTATTCCAAAAGCACTGGAATTACATTTAAAACAGTTAAAAATTGACAAAATCACCATCAGTCAAATGCAAAAAGCCGCACTGCTTGGATCTGCACGCATATTACGAAAATACGTTACGACGTCCTAGGCCCCTGGGTGGGGCCCGACTAGTAACCAATGCCAAATCCGGCGAAACAACTGGCCGCTGTGATACAATTGTATAATAATAATAATAATAATAATAATAATAATAATAATAATAATAATAATAATAATAATAATAATAACAACAACAACAACAACAACAACAACATAGATTACAAACAATAGCATGACAGAAAACAACTGGATTATTGTAATGCACTCTACATGGGGCTGCCCTTGAAGAGTGTTCGAAGACTTCAGTTAGTCCAGAACGCAGCCGCGCGAGCGATTGTGGGTGCACCCAGATACACCCACGTCACACCTATCCTCTGCGAGCTGCACTGGCTACCCATTAGTCTCCAAATCTGCTTCAAGGTGCTGGTCGCTACCTATAAAGCCCTACATGGCATCGGACGTGGGTACCTGAGAGACTGCCTCCTGCCGATTACCTTCCATAGACCGATTAGATCTCACAGGTTAGGTCTCCTCCGGATTCCATCTGCCAGCCAATGTAAGCTGGCGACCCCCCAGGGGAGAGCCTTCTCTGTTGCAGCTCCAGCCCTCTGGAATGACCTCCCCGTGGAGATCCGGACCCTTACTACCCTCCCGGCCTTCCGCAAAGCCACCAAGTCCTGGCTGCTCCAGCAGGCCGGGGGGGCTTGTGAAACATCCAGCCCCACGGAAATTGTGAATGTTGCGGTTTTTGTTTTAAAGTGTTGTCTTTGTCCAGTTTTCCCCTTCCCTTGTCTATTGTGAGCCGCCCGGAGTCCTTCGGGAGTGGGCGGCATACAAGACAAATAAATACAAATACAAACAATGGTATATTGGAATATCTGCAAGAAATAACACTAAAGTGCTCTGAGAGTTTAGGATTTAAATAGAAAAGTACCTATCACACAACATCCTTAACAATTGTTGATTTAAAAAAAGACAAAAAAAGATTTGGATGGTGGATGCGGCAGTATCTGGAGACAACAGAAAGAATAAAACTGGAGAGTATCATGAAATATAAAACCCTGCAAATAGAAATAGAACGACTGTGGCAAAAGAAAGCAAAGATAGAACCAATAATAACAGGAACCTTGGGTGCCCTCTGAAAAAACCTGGAACATACTTGAACATCATTGGCACTGATAAAATCGTCAACTGCAAAAGGCATCTTTACTCAAAACAGCTTACATTCTGAGATGATACTTTTAATATTATTAAACAACAACAGTCCTCAACTTACAACAGTTGTAGTCTTTGAGTTACAACAGTTGATTTAATCCAAAGTTACAATGGCACTGGAAAAAGTGACTTGTGGGGCTGTTTTTCACACAACCTTTGTAGCAACCCCACAATCATGTAATCAAAACTCAGATGTTTGGCAACTGGTTCGTACTTATGACCGTGGCTGTGTTCCAAGGTCATGTGATCACTTTTTGCAACCTTTTGACAGACAAAAGCAATGAGGAAGCCAGTCACTTGTTACTAACTTATCAACTGCAGCGATTCACTTATCAACGGTGATAAAAAAGATCGTAAAATGGGCCAAAACTTACTTAGCAACAGAAATCTTGGGCTCAATTGAGGTCGTAAGTCGAGAACTACCTGAACTGTATGCCTATCGCAAGTCCTAAGGATGGACTCGATAGGTAAATAAAAATGCCAAATCCAGTTTAATCTTCTGGCTGACTGGCTGACTCACCATAACAGCGATAGGCAAATAGATTCCCTTCCACTGCAAAGCATTGGAATCCCCTGGCAAATCAATTTCCCATCCTTTCTGCTCGTCTACTTATATTTCTGTACAAAGAGCTTCACTTGAGGAATGCTCAGAAAACTTCACCTGCTTCAAAACACAACACCTAAGATTGCTAACCAATACATAACACGAGACTAGCTGCTAGTTGTTTTCCTGGCACAATGTAAGATGGGGTGGTTTTTTATTCTTCTTTTTAAAGCTCTGAATTATTTAGGACGCTGCCTATGTTGATACAAATCTCTTCAGACATTTAAGTTCGACATTAGAAGCTTTCTTAAAAATGTCCTCACTTTGCTAAACCCGTTTGTCATGCACAAAAGAAGATAGTTTGATATGATGAGAAAGAACGTAGAGTTGGGGATTAAGGTACCATAGTGCAGTGTTTCTCAACCTTGTCAACTTGAAGATGTCTGGACTTCAACTCCCAGAATTCCCCAGCCAGCATTCGCTGGCTGGGGAATTCTAGGAGTTGAAGTCCAGACATCTTCAAGTTGACAAGGTTGAGAAACACTGCCATAGTGGTTAAGCCAAAAATGAAAGCATCACATTTGCATAACATGGTCATCAGACATTAAAGTAGCGCTCATATTTATGAAATTCCCGGAATAAATTCCATCACAGAAATAAGCCATTTGGTATTTATAAATAAATATTAAAAATTGTACAAATGATAGCAAAGAAATCTTTTCTTATATGATGCACTCTAGATATGAGAGCCTGGAGGCCATGTTGACAGAAAGGATCAGGATAAGGACTTTTACTTTATAAACTTTTTTAGTACTTCTTAAATTGTCTTTTATGTAAGCCGCCCGGAGTCCTTCGAGATTGGGCGGCATATAAATTTATTAAACTTATTAAACTTAACTGAGATAGATTGCTAAGTTAGTAAACTGAGCGCTGAGTGTTTTATTAGAAGCAAACATCTTGGTCAAACTTTCCCCATTCTTCATTCTTAATCAGAAATGTGAAGTTTTATAGAGTTCAGCTGACATGAACATTTGAGCCTTTGCTGGACTATTCAGGTTCACTTCATATGCCTTGTCAGAATCATGAGAAAAAACAGTGCAAATTGTCAATATGCCTTTTTTCAAACCACAGAACAGTTTTGCCCAATGGCAGGAAGAAAAGAAAAAAAGATAAAATAGTTGCAATGCTACTTTTATCCAACTAACTCTTTAAGGTTTTCTGTAGTTGTTTAATTTCTCTACAAGATTGTAAAACCGTTAGGGATTCACACCTGGCACTTGTCCTACATAGATGAGACATCCACACAGAAGTAATAACTCGCATGAAAGAACCGTAAGTGAGAATGACACCTACGGAAAGGTTGAAAGTTTTACAGGATGGAAAACAGCCAGCAGAACACATGAGGTCACATTGCATGCCTCCTTTTTCCCACACACACACATTTCAGTTCTACAGCCGCCTGCTAATAATATATACTATAACAGTTTTAAGCTGGGGCCTCTTACTCATCCCTTACTTATTCATAACATCTATGCTTATAATCTTTTAAGTGTGAAGGCTCTACATCATTTTTGCATTTGACTTAACTAATAACAAAATCAAAAGGAGGAAAGAGAACAGAAGTAATTATTATGCATGTTTGTATTCTGTAATATGTACAATAGTTTTTAATATTTGTCACCTGTCAATGTTACAGAGTTGTTCCCATTTGCAACCGATTTTCCGAAGCACCAGAAGGCAAGAGAAGAGGAATGGATGGAAACTAATCAAGGAGAGAAGGAGCCTAGAAATAATAACTTTCCCAACAGTGAAAACAATTAACCAGCGGAATAGCTTGCCTTCAGAAGTTGTGGGTGTTCCCTCACTGGAGGCCTTTAAGAAGAGAGTGGACCGTTACTTCTCTGGAATGGTATAAGGCAGGGCTGTTAAACTCCCGGCCCATGGGCGTCATGCGCTGGCCACGCCCACGCCCAGTTTAGCAAAGGGAAAAAAGTCCCTATACATCATGTGACGCTGCCATGACAATGAGAGTGTCAGCCTCTGTTTTGCTGCTTGCTTTTCGGCTGCCATTGAAACGGGGAGGGAGGGCATGGTATTTGGGTGAGGGAAATAATCTGTGCAGGAGGGCTGTTACTTGGGAGTTGCTCACACCATTCGTTTGCGCATGTGGAAGGAGGGGAGTTTCCCGCCAAGGCCAACTGTCCGGCATACCAACCTGATGATGATTTTTGAAGATATCTCCCACCTGACAGCTGTGGTGATATATGATTGGACTGTGGACTTGGGTACCAAGGGGAGTGGAATGAATCATGTATTGATATCTATTGCTTTCGCACTCTTTTGCTCAGATCCAGCTTTGCTTAGCTTCTCATTACTTATAATCAGTAAAAGTACTCTTAATTCTGAAACCACTCAACTCCATTAGAACTCCATTCTAATGGATTTGAGTGGTTTCTTTCTTGGTTATTAAGTGAAGGAGCCGTGACAGAGAGCTTCACATCCCTGGTATAAGGTCTCTTGCCTGAACAGGGGGTTGGACTGGAAGACCCTCCAACTCTGTTATTCTGTTAGTATCTTATGGTTCAAGATTTCAGAAATGCGTCTGTTTTTCCTCCATCCCCAAAAGTGCCTTATACAACATTTTATTCCATGCCCAAAAAAATCCAGTGACCTCATTCTCTTAAATTAGGATCGGGCATGGCAAATTCCTGACTGCCAGTAGGAGGGGTGCATGGTTACATGGATCCTACTCACATTCTCATTTGCAGTGATCGGAGAATCTGTTGAATGCTCCCTTTCTATGTGAACTTTCCAAGGACTCCACGGACATCTGAATCACTACACTAGTCATACCACAGAGGAGGAAAGTGGAAAATTTTCCTCCTCCTCCCAAGCTGTCAAATAAAGCAAAAAAGAGAGAGAGAGAGAGAGAGAGAGAGAGAGAGAGAGAGAGAGAGGTATTTTTATTTCAAATTGTTCATTTTAAAATACTTTTTTTATTTTATGTTTTCATAACATATAACCACATGTATACTATTACATAGCCAATATCCTATTGTATTAAGTAGTAATTACATCAGTTCCTCTTGCCATCAACGCCCAGAAAGATAAAAACCCATTATTAGCTCTTCTGCTCTCCATACACCTCTTTCTTCTACCTCTCTCCTACCTCCTTTCTTCCCTCCATCATCCTTTCCTACTCTACTTCCCCTTCCTTTCTCCTTCTCCTCTCTCTTCATTCCTCTCCTCCTTATCCTCCTCATCTTCCCCCCCTTACCCTCTCTCCTATCCCACTCTTTCTATCTTTCTTCTCTCCTTTCCCACTCTTCCTCTCATTCACTTGGTGTATTTCAGCTTCTGAGCAAACTCCATTCTACGTTGATGGTATTTATGCTTCCATATCAATATACTTAACATATCTTAGTTTTAAAGAAAAAATAGAATTGTTTATGTCAATTCCAAAAAGAATTAGTTGGGGTATCTGATCCAGGAACATGTCAAATGTTAGGAGTGACTTTGCATCCAAAGTCCAATGTAACTCATCATTGTGTAACTCGTTATTAATCCCAAAATGCTCAGTTTTATGGCTTCCCAATTACTGGTGTATACACAATCAGGTAGTGGTTTAGCATACATGGACTTTCATGAACACGACTCGACCTTTATAGCAGACAGAATTGACCTGATCACATATCTGCTTGTACTTTTTCCACTCACTGTCCCCATTGGTGATTCTGAATGTAATGAAGAATTAAAGATCACAATAACCCAGAAGATGAATATTTCTCAGAGAGAAAATGTTCTTGTTATATCAAATGTACCATCAATACATATTTTTATATAATGACATGAATAATATAAACAGTTGGTGTAAGAAACAAATCTGTGAAAAGCTTCAATTCAGACTGTTGATTGAAAAGCAGTTCAATCAAATATCCAATCAATGTGGCTTGCTGAATCAAAAACCATCATTCAATTCAAATTGCAAAATCATGTGGAATGTCTACAAGTAATGTTGGGTACCTTTTAAACTTCAGGTGTGCGTTATTAGCATCCAAATGTATTCCTGATTCATCCATAATAAGTTCACTGCAATATATATTTACCTGACTGTTGTCTAATAAACAGAGCACCAAGATTCTAAATATTTAAATACTAAATAATAAGCTGTGTTGACCACGTCATAGTCAATTCTAAACATATTTTCACAAGAAAGACATTTCAGTGAGATAAACGAGATTTACTTCCTACAAAAATATATTATTTCAATCTTTCTTCTGCAATGTAAGCAATTGAAAAAAATTAATTTAGACTCTTTTTTCTAAACCCACCAGAGCAATTGCTCCAAAGAGCATGCAAGTACAGGAAAGAAAGAAAATACACACACACACACACACACACACACACACACACACACACACACACACATTCATGTGTATTTACATGCATGTAACAAATACATATATATGGAGGTGGGATTTTTTTTTTTTACTATTTATTCCTTCTACATTACAAATCTTAAGCTTCTGGATTCTTTTTCTTGTCAGGAAAGTGTGAAAAGAGGGTGTCAACCCAGAAATATATGTGTTGCTCTGTCTGTCTATGAATGAGTGTATATGCACGTAGACACATCAATTTTTACAAAGCCTCAGA
This sequence comes from Thamnophis sirtalis, assembly GCF_051295495.1. Lineage (NCBI taxonomy): Eukaryota > Metazoa > Chordata > Lepidosauria > Squamata > Natricidae > Thamnophis > Thamnophis sirtalis. Next base: position 84,787,541 of record NW_028261388.1, read on the forward strand.
TTAGCAGAAACTACAGCTCAATGTTCTACCAAAGCAATTTTCTACAAGAGCAAAGTTCCACTTTCCAGGATCTGAGGTTCCATCTACAAAAAATAGTTTTTTAAAAAACTGTTTAAACAATTATTGGCAAACATTGAAAATATAGGATTGATGCAGTGCTTTTATTTTTGCTAAAATGCTCAGTCATTACAAAAGTAAAGTTAAATTTTGGATGTCAGTTCACAAACTTTTTTCACCGGTTAGTGATTTAAAGCTAAATATGTATGCAAGTACATGTGACTGCAGTATTAATGTATTGTTATGTTGTATGATATTTTGCAATAGAGTTGAGGATGTCTTTCATTTCCAGAAGAACTGGTGTACATGACAATACAACAGTGACGTGCGGTCAGCTTTAGCCCCGGTGAGGCTGTTTTTAGACTTGTGGACTTCAACTCCCAGAATTCCATAGCCAGGCATGCTCAGTTCTGATTTAAAGCGAAGCATTTTTCACCCTTGCAAAATAAGTTTTCCCATTCTTTTTCTTCTCCCTCCCCTCCCCTTCCTTCCTCCCTCTCTCCTTCCCTCCCCCTCTCTCAAACAGACACATGCACACAGAGAACTTCGATCCCTCTCTCATTCACTCACTCTCAAACACAAACACAGAAGTTGGATTGGATATATTTTTCAAAGGCTTGAAAGCAGCTCCTCTGCCATACCCCCCTTTCCCTGTTGCCTTCCGATCAAACTTTTTGAATTCCTCCCCCCTCCCCCCACACACACCTTTTTCCAGCTGTTTCAGAGACGATTTCAACTCTGCTTCTCCCTGCCCTGCCCTGCCCTCCCCTCTTGAAAAGCCAGAGCTCTGTCAGACTGAGTTAGTTGCTCCTAGAAAACTCTAAAAAGCCTCTAAAAATGCCCTCTACAGGAGGCGAGAGAATACGTCCCTCATTTACATAAGGAATTCTTTGCTTGTTAACCCTTGCTTAAGTCTTAAAAGGTGAAAAATTCCTTATGCAAAAGAGGCCCCTAGTTCTCTGGCCTCCTCCTAGTTAATACTGAGAGCAGAGACCAAGCCACTGTGACTTGAAATCTGGTAGCAACTACCCTGGCTTTAATTATTTTAAGAAAATTATTTAAAATCCTTTCCTTTCCCTGAGGAGACTGGTGAGGCCCCGCCTCCCTTGCCTCTAGTGACTGCACGTCCCTACAATACAATTCCTTTCCACATGTGAAAATGTAATTTTAAATTACAGTATTTTTTTTTTAATTTTGTGGTTCACCTGAAAACCTTCTCATCTAAACTCCCTTAGCCTATGGATTTATGAAATTATTTTTGCTATGATGCATTCCAACAAATGATTCAATCCACAGTTTGGTGGTGGTGATGGTATGTGAGTGTTTGTGTGTGTGTGTGTGTGTGTATGTATATGTATATGTATATGTATATGTATATGTATATGTATGTTGCATTTGTGCTGATAAATAAATAAAGGGAGACTAGTATAGATCTATTTCAAGCTATTTAGCTCTCATCAGCTAGCCATACCCTTACTGGGATTCGAACCTGGGCTGTATTATATATTAAGCAGTTGTATTAGCCACTAGGCCACAGGCTCTCTTGATATATATATATATATATAGATAGATAGATAGATAGATAGATAGATAGATAGATAGATAGATAGATAGATAGATAGATAGATATAGAGATAGATAATAAGTCATTGCTTATAGATTATCCATCCCATCAAGAGTTTCATATATGTTATTAATAAGTATTTTTCCAGCATTATATTCCTCCATAAATCTGGAGACACTAAAGAATTTTCTTGCTTTGATAACCATTAATGCTAGAGATAGAAATAATTGTTTTGGGTAGAAACCAAAGTTTAATGAGCTGGTGTGACAGTTGTACATAAGGCATTATGCGAAGGAGCTCTGGCTACAGTTGACTGCAAGGACAGAGAGAAGGGAGGAGACCGTAGAAAACTGGATCAGGCCTACCAATTTAAACAAATAAGGCAAATCATTTTATCCAACCTATACTTGCATTCGATGTTATTTACCATAAGGACGAACATAAACTTCCCCTTTTTACTTCATTCCTTCTCTGATAGGGATACTTTCAGCAAACTTATTTCAAAGGTTAGTTATTTAAAAGATAAAGAGGATTCTACAGGTTACCAATTCAAATGAGGGACAGAGATCTCAATTGACCTTTTCAACTAATCTATTTTTCATTTTTTGAATGACTTACAAAAAGGATGTTACTTCACAGGCCCTGAATTGACAAGCACAATCTTTTTGTGACAACATGTAGTTTACACATGGCTCTCTGTTATCTGTCATGCATACAACCACCCAGACATGCTGTTCTTCCTAGCTCATAGCAAAACCTGAGAGTAAAGAGATAGCAAAGGTTTTAGAGACTTGTTTATGCGAAAGCCGAAGACTCAGAAATAGAGGCATAATGGCTGGTACAGCAACATGAATCCTAGGCAGTGTTTGTGGTTCTCAAAAAAGCAGGCCCAATCTTCCTGAAACAATTTTGAGTAAGGAGGGGTCAGAAGAAGATCCATTTAGGGGGGGAAAAAGAGTACTCTTGTGAGACAAATCTCTTCAAAATAGATGGCAATCATAGAAAGCTGAAGAAGACAAAGCGATTGCACACATTCGGCTAGCTAGAGGAAGAAACATCAGACTGAAAGTCAGAGTATAATTACTCCTTGTTTAGCTCTAGTTAGGACGTGGGAATAGATTGCATCAGGCAGAGGTGGGTTCCTACCAGTTCGCACCTATTCGGTAGAACCGGTTCATCAAATCTACCGAACCGGTTAGAAGAGGTTCCACCAGTGGACCTGGAAAGCAGGCCACACCTACAGAAGAGGTTCCAAAATTTTTGGATATGATTATTCTACACTATCATGCTCATATTCATAAAACCCAGTGCCTCTGTGAAAGGTCAGGATGACTACTGCGTTTGTGGGGCAATCAGAACATTGCATGTGTTGAAGTTGTTTTAAGGCAAACCAAAGATGCCTTTTAAAAAAGAAGTTTACATCCTATTCTTATGCATGCCAGTGCTGTGTGGGAGGTAATTTAAGGTGGTTTTGACAAGTGTCATCGGCATCTTTATATCCGGTCACATGGACGGCAAGCCACTCCCACAAAGGAGGCCACACCCACAGAGTAGGTTCGAACAATTTTTGAAACCACCACTGGCATCAGGTGTGAAATCCTCCCAGTTTGGCCGACGATTGTCCCTGGTTCTGCGAACTGGTAGTGGAAAAAAAAGTTTTTGAGGATTGTGCAGCTCAGCTGTGAGCCATGCGATTGTCAGAAGTTTTTTTTCCCACTTTTAAAGCATTTTTCCCTGCCTATTCACCCAAACCAGCAGGAAGAAAATGCTTTAGTAAGTAAAAAAAAGTTGGCCTTGCCCATCCAGTCACATGACCCCCACACACACACCAAGAAAGCTGGGCAAAAAAATAGATTTTACCACTGGGCATATTTTAGTTTCCTTCCTGGTCTTGGCTTGTTTTGGCCCCCAAATAAGCACCAGGTCTTATTTTTGGGGGATGTCCTACCTTAGGACCCCTGCAGCATGCCTCCCATGCTCCAACACCCGTTGTGCGGCTGCCTGACTTCATCTGTGGCTGCTCACAGCTCCTCATGGCCAGACGCTGTGTGACACATCACACTAGTGCTGCCACTTGTGGCAGGACACCGCGAGGCTCATTCTGCCACGAGCAGTGGCACTGGCATAATGCGCCACATGTCATCTGGCCACAAGCAGCTGCAAGTGGCTGCAGAAGACGTTGCGCATGAGAGGTGTGATGGTCCTAAGGTAAACGGATGTAGGACATGTGGAGCAGCTCCACTTCCCACCCCTGCCATAGCTTGATTTTTACACCTGAATCTCACCCCATCTCATACAACCAGATGGTGGGCAGGGCTTAACTAGCACTTATTTTTGGATAGGGCTTATATTAGGTGCAGTTGTGGAAAATTGGGCTCGGGTATGTTTTTGGGTAGGTCGTATTTTCAGGGAAACATGGTAGTGTTATGTTTGCATGCATGTGTGTATATTTTAGACTTCTTAACTGCCCATCTCCCTCAGAGGTTCATGATTTGGGCTTCTTGTCTGGACTGCTTCAAATATCCGAAAGGCTAAAATACTGTATCCTCAGGAACTTCAGAATTGGATGGAAAATTCCCAATTTAACAGCCATCTTGCAAAGTACTGTACCCTATTTAGCAGCCATCTTACGGTGTTTCAAAACCTGTTCTAGCTTGTCACACTTTTTTTTTAAATAAAAAAATCCCTGTTAACAGTTACCTTGAAATAACTCTCCAGATTGTCATGTGCAGAAACAGCAAATATTTTATCAGTGAAAGAAAAAGAAAACTGGACCAGGTAAGCTTTTTTTTTTTTTAAGTTGGGCAAATAGTTTTTCTTCATGTCTACCCGTTCTCATCCAGTGCCTGAGAAACAAGCTCAGGGAGGTAGATAGCCAGCAACTGACTCAAATCTTCAGCAAACAGCAATTACCGTAGCAGAAAAAGGCAGTTTCAAGTGGAAAAGTGGGAATAGATGTGTCATCTTTTTTCCCCCTCTCACTTCAGGCTTTCTTATAGCTTGGATGTAACTTTATTATATTTACAGGAAAGGAAAGGAGATATCATAATGAACCAGACCATAAAAGCACTTGAAGCAACAAGAGAGTCACAGTCACCATTTGATTCATCTCACCTACCTCAGATAAGAAGCTAGCCTGGTTTTACAAAATGTGTTTGTTCTCTAGCAGTTTCAGATGCTTCAGTCAACCTCCTGTGTTACATTCTATGGAACATCAGGATGCAACACATTGTGAGTTCTAGTCCCTAACAGTGGAGGTCAAGGGTTGTTTGTCCATCTTAGGACGTTGCAAAAAATGACTTCTAGGACAGTGTAGAAGATCTTTCAGGATGTTGAAAGATCCTTGCTTCCTTGTTTCTGATTTCTTTACTTCTCCAGAAACCTGATTAAAGGTTAATCCTTCCTCCAGAGCCTCACCTAGGATATGTATCACATACATACTACGGCAGAAGGATGGATTACCCTTTACTTCGTGAACATTGCAAAACTGAGAAAAGCCTTTTTTCCCCACATCACTGGCTAAACTCTCTATCAGGTTGGCTGGCTTCAGCATAATTTTTAGGATTGCCTATAACGCTTCTGGCAGATTGTAGGAACAATTTATTTATTTAGTATATGGAATACCATACATGGACTAGCAATGCAGAAAAACATTTCATCTAAATTAGTAGAATAAAATAAAACATAAATATTTAAAAGATCTCTATATTCAAATACCAATGTCTAGGTGTCTGACAATTGATGTTCGGCTTATAGCCAGTCATGAAAGAAAATGGAAATACCAAAGAAACATCTTCAAGGCATCTTACCTGTAAAGTTGTTTCATAATTAGAAAACACAAATTATCCACATGAAAAGGAAAAGCCAATAATATTTTATGAACTACTGGATGAAGCTCCCTCTGTACCAGCTTTTTGAAATAGCAGTCAATAAATATTCTAGAAATGGGCTTTATTGCAGTCAGAACAATAACCAGGTTAACCACAAGAACCACATTTTTTTCTTTGAGCAAAATCAAGCCAGGGATATTTTGAGTACCTTTCTTGTACTTTCCTCCTTATCAGTACTAATTAATCTTTCTCAAAGTTACTTCATAATAGTTTACTTATTTCTTCCATAGCTCAGCTTGACATTCCTTCACACTACATGATCTTGGTGAATTATTTGGCCTCAGCTGCTCCTACACCATCAGGATGTTTTGAACATTAAAAAGAAGGATATGTCATCATATGATATTGTCTTATAGATGTTTATTTAGGAAACAATCTGAAGTACTAATAGGAAGGAAGGAAGGAAGGAAGGAAGGAAGGAAGGAAGGAAGGAAGGAAGGAAGGAAGGAAGGAAGGAAGGAGTAATATTAATTTTTGTAGCTACTCACAATCAGGGTAGACTGGGGCAGTGTAAATATAGTTAAACAAACCAAAGAAAATAAATTAAAAATGTAGCCAAGAGAATCTCTTTGACTAAAAGACAGATCAATGTTGAAGGGAAAAAAAAATACTAGCTAAAGTGGGTAAGGAGAGAACAGTCTTATACAGGCTATTAAATAAATCTAGTTAAGTATGGAGAGCAGTATTCTTTTGCACACATGCATATATATTTTTAACCTCTAAATATTTTTGGCTACCTGTAATGACAGAATCGCTTTCAATTAACTTGCAACAACAATGTCCTACAAATAAAAACACAATGCAATGTGATACAAAGTGAATGCATGGAATCCACTGCTGTTTTGGTTGGCCAATTTTCTTCTATTACTACCTGGGATTTTCTTGACCCTTGCAGTTCCTCAGACAATTTAAAATCTTCCATTTTTTTGTAGGTGTTTTGTTTATCTGAGCAGGAGACCAAGATATGCATCAAAAAGGAGAGGACTAAAAAGTTCTCCTACTCAAAGAGACTTTTGCTCAACGGATTCTGCTCAAAGCTAAAAAGGCAAAAGTAACATTTAAAAAACCTTGCAAATCCCACCTTAGAAAAAAAAACAGTGGTAATAAATAGGTTTTTTTTTTACAATGCTAATTATTTCTTATTACATTCTGGCACATATATGTACATGCCCAAGATATTTATTCAACTAGAGCACGGGTGTCAAACTTGCAGCATGATGTTGCTGTCATGTGATGTATCATGACATTTTTTTTCCCTTCACGGACCTGAGGTAGGTGTGGCTGCATGTGACACATCTGGCCTGGGGGGCTTCCAGTTTGACACCCCTGAATTAGAGTATTAATGAGTACCATCATCAACTAGTGGCATGATAAACTATACAATAAAGTAGCAGTTAGCAGTTAGACTTATATACCGCTTCATAGGGCTTTCAGCCCTCTCTAAGCGGTTTACAGAGAGTCAGCATATCGCCCCCACAGTCTGGGTCCTCATTTCACCCACCTCGGAAGGATGGAAGGCTGAGTCAACCTTGAGCCGGTGAGATTTGAACCGCCGAACTGCAGATAGCAGTCAACTGAAGTGCAGTACTGCACCCTAACCACTGCGCCACCTCGGCACCTCGGTAGAGAGGGGACATCCATTTTTTTAGTTTCTGGTGGAGATCAGGTCTGTTAGTATCTTCTGACATTGTGCGTGATAAATGGAGCCCTGAGTAAAGGATAAAGGGAAATGAAACTGAACTAAATTTTTAGTGAAAACATCAGGAAAGTAACATCAGGAGGATGGGGCTTGACATCAACATTCTTCCAAGAAGGATTGGATCATACAGAAAATCTATCTAGTTATACGGTCCTTAAGAGTCAGCAGCAATTTGATGGCATATAATCAATCAACAGTCAGGAACATTGAGAGGTTTTGCAAGATACTCAGCCAGGGTCAGAAAATTAGGCAATTAGAAAATCTGAAAATATTTGCTCTCTGTCATATGGCATCTTCCACATGTGATTCTGAAAGACTATGAAAAGGCATTAGAGAGCCATGGTGGCACAGTAGTTAGAATGCAGTACTGAAGGTTTGTGCTGACTGTCGATTGTCAGCAGTGTGGCGGTTCAAGGCTTGAAGCCTCCCATCCTTCCAAGGTTGGTAAAATGTGGACCCAGATTGTTGGGGTCAATATGCTGTCCAGTGGTGGGATTCAAATAATTTAACAACTGGTTCTCTGCCCTAATGACCATCTGGGTAGGTGGGGCTCGGTGGTCATGTGACTGGGTGGGCTTGGCCAACTCAAGGTCACTCAGGTCGATGGGCGCTTCATCTTAGCTGTTACAATGTCATAAGGGTTAACCGGAGAGGCAGTTTCTGTAAGAAGGGCAATAAAGATTAGGCTAGAAACAACACCAGAATGTTCCCTTCCTGCCTTCCTTACAGGATTAGCCCTGTAAAGTGGGGAAAAACAAGAGGAGATTCCTTCCAACAATCGGTTCTTCCAACTACTTAGAAAGTTACCAACCGGTTCTCCCGAACAGGTGTGAACTGGCTGAATCCCACCACTGGTGCTGTCTCTATAATCTGCTTGAATAGAATAGAATAGAATAGAATAGAATAGAATAGAATAGAATAGAATAGAATAGAATAGAATAGAATAGAATAGAATAGAATAGAATAAAATAGAATTTTTTATTGGCCAAGTGTCATTGGACACACAATGAATTTGTCTTTGGTGCGTATGCTCTCAGCATACATAAAAAGACAAGATACATTCATCAAGAATCATAAGTTACAACACTTAATGATATTCATAGGGTACAACTAAGCAATCAGGAAACAATCAATAATCAATATAAATTGTAAGGATACAAGCCGCAAAGTTACAGTCCTGCAGTCATAAGTGGGAGGAGATGGGTGATAGGAACGATGAGAAGACTAATAGTAATAGTAATGCAGCCTTAGTGAATGGTTTGACAGAGGGGAGGGAATTATTTGTTTAGCAGAGTTCAGGGGGAAAAAATTGCCATTGTGTCTAGTTGTCTTGGTGTGCAGTGATCTATAGTGTCATTTTGAGGGTAGGAGTTGAAACGATTTATGTCCGGGATGTGAGGGGTCTAAATCAGTGTTTCTCAACCTTGGTCACTTGAAGATGTCCGGACTTCAACTCCCAGAATTCCCCAGCCAACATTCGCTGGCTGGGGAATTCTGGGAGTTGAAGTCCAGACATCTTCAAGTAGCCAAGGTTGAGAAACACTGGTCTAAATATTTTCATGGCCCTATTTTTGACTCGTGCAGTGTACAGATCCTCAATGAAAGGCAGATGGGCAGTAATTGTGCAGTTAGGACTATAAAGCCTAAGAGCCGAGGTGGCGCAGTGGTTAGGGTGCAGTACTGCAGGCCACTTCAGCTGACTGTTATCTGCAGTTCAGCGGTTCTAATCTCACCGGCTCACGGTTGACTCAGCCTTCCATCCTTCCAAGGTGGGTAAATTGAGGACCCAGACTGTTGGGGGCAATATGCTGACTCTGTAAACCGCTTAGAGAGGGCTGAAAGCCCTATGAAGCAGTATATAAGTCTAACTGCTATTGCTATTGCTATTGCTAAAGCACTGTGAAGTGGTATATAAGTCTAACTGCTATTGCTATTATGCCAAAATGTTGTAGTGTGTGGTCCAGTGCCTCACAAACTTTTGCCGAAGTGACTTAATCCAGACATGCTAAATAAAATATGTCTCAAAGTCCCTCTCTCCCCCCCCCCCAGTCTTTAGCCTTAGTCTGCCTGCCTGCCTGTACTATATATTTTTTTTAATGAATTCTAACACAAAATTGGAAAGGATCCTGCTTGAGAATTTGGCTTTGAATATAAAGTATCTCAGACGGCTGCCAACGGAAGAGCTAAGTAGCACTTCCCACTGACTTCCTGAGCCCCTTGCAGGATGCTCCACTTTGAAAATTGCGCCGCTAGTAAGATTTCTTTCGTAATAGATTCTCTTCAAAGATATTAAGATGCAGGTTTTACTGAGAGGAAATGCTCCTTCATTAACACATACTGTGAAATGTTATAGTGGAAAATGAGCAGTTTGGAAGAGTTGAGTCCCTTAGTTAACGAAATTAACGAACTTGCGCATTTTATAATTTCTTTCCTTTTCTTTTATCTTTTTCTTCTTCCTTTGCATGGGTTATGTATGAGATACGTATGAGATGATTGAATGTCCCACTTTTTATGATCATACTGTTGTAAATTTTGTGTTTTTTAACTTTTACGTGGGGACTGTTTGGGGGAGTGTTTGAGTATGTATGATTCGGAGGACCTGCCGGGAGTTGCGGGGGCCATGGGGGTGGCTGAGGGGACCAGAGACACGGGAGAGGGTCGGGGTATTGCGGTCGTAACAGGGAGGGGCAGATACGGCGGGGACTTTAGGGCAGGCCATTACCGGGGAAGGAGGGTTCGCTACATCACAGAGATCCCTCCTTCCGGCCCTAGGAGCCCCACTCCAAGACCAGATGGCGCAAGTAATCAGGACCCTGGTCTCAGGCTGTTGTCGCTAAATGCCAGGTCTGTTGTACATAAAGCACCTCTCGTCCGGGACTTAATTTTAGACGAGAGGGCAGACCTGGCATGTATTACTGAAACCTGGCTGGGCCCAGAGGGAGGAGTCCCCCTTGTAGAACTGTGCCCAGAAGGATTTCAGGTGCTGCATCAGCCGAGAGCCCAGGGAAGGGGTGGAGGTGTGGCCGTTGTTATCCGGGAGTCGTTAGTTCCTCGTAGGGTCCCTGCTCCGGAGATTGTCGGGTGTGAGTCTTTGCTGTTAAAGTTGGACCTCAAGGGTCAAGTGGGTTTGCTGCTAACGTACCTGCCTCCCAACAGCGTTGCAGCAGCCCTCCCCTCGCTCCTCGAGTCAGTAGCCGAGCTGGCGATTGAGTTCCCTAGGTTGATGGTCCTGGGGGACTTTAATTTGCCGTCGCTCGGTGAAAACTCTGATGGGGCGCAGGAGTTCATGGCTTCCATGACAGCCATGGGCTTGACTCAAGTAATCCGAGGCCCAACCCATTCAGCGGGACACATGCTTGACCTCGTATTTCTCTCGGAGCAGTGGATGTGTGATCTTGGTCTGAGGGGGAGTGACATCATACCCCTGTCGTGGTCAGACCATTGCCTACTGAGGCTCGACTTCCGGAGGCCAAACCCCCACTGTAGGGAGGAGGAACCGACCAGGTGGTTCCGCCCCAGGCGTCTTATGGAGCCAGTAAGGTTCCAGACAGAGCTTGGGGTTATTCCTGATACTTTCGCCCACAGTCCGGTAGAGACTCTGGCTGCTGCGTGGCATTCGGCAGCGTCAGAGGCCCTCGACCGGATTGCGCCACTGCGGCCCCTCCGAGGCGGCGGATCCCGGAGACCTCCTTGGTTCACCGAGGAGCTCCGGGAGATGAAGCGCCGGAGGAGATGCCTAGAGCACCGTTGGAGGTCCGATAAGTCCGCAGCGAACCGAGCAATGGTAACCACCTGCACCAGGGAATATACTAGGGCACTTAGGGCAGCCAAAAGATCACATATAGCCTCCCTGGTCGCATCCGCTGAGTCCCGCCCAGCCGCCCTGTTTAGGATAACCCGCTCCCTATTGAACAAAAGGGAGGCGGGGGAACCCTTGCAGGGCAGAGCTGAAGAATATGCCCAATTCTTAGCGGACAAAATTGCTCGGTTTCGGACGGACTTGGACTCCACACCCGCAGTTCCAGCCGAGACTCAGGGGGATCAAGTTCAACAGCTCTGGGTTGAGTTTCAGGAGGTTACCCCCGGGGATGTGGACAAGGCCATGAGAGCTGTGAGTTCCTCCACCTGTGCTCTGGATCCGTGTCCCTCATGGCTGGTTTCTAACTGCAGTGAGGTGACACGAGGCTGGATCCAGGCGGTTGTAACCGCCTCTCTTCGGGAGGGGAACTTCCCCGCCGCACTAAAAGCGGCGGTGGTGAGACCCCTTCTGAAGAAGCCATCCCTAGATCCAGCTGTCCTTAACAACTACCGCCCGGTCTCCAACCTCCCCTTTCTGGGGAAGGTTGTTGAGAAGGTGGTGGCCTTCCAGCTCCAACGGTCCTTGGAGGAAGCAGACTACCTAGACCCCTTCCAGTCAGGCTTCAGACCCGGTTACAGCACTGAAACCGCCTTGGTCGCATTGATGGATGATCTTTGGAGAGCCAGAGATGAAGGACATCCCTCCATCCTGGTCCTCCTTGACCTCTCAGCGGCTTTCGATACCATCGACCATGGTATCCTTCTGCGAAGACTGCGGGAGGTGGGAGTGGGAGGCACCGTGTTACGGTGGTTCTCCTCCTACCTCTCGGACAGGTCGCAGTCGGTGTTAGTGGGAGGGCAGAGATCGTCCCCAAGGCCCCTGAAATATGGGGTGCCGCAGGGTTCGGTCTTATCCCCCCTACTATTTAACATTTACATGAAACCGCTGGGAGAGATCATCCGTAGGCACGGGATTAGATACCATCAATACGCGGACGATACTCAATTGTATCTGTCCGCCCCGTGCCAAATCAATGAAGCGGTTGACGTAATGGACCGGGGGCTTGAAGCCGTCATGGACTGGATGAGGATTAACAAGCTTGTGCTCAACCCAGAAAAGACCGAGTGGCTGTTGTGTTTCCCTCCCAAAAATTTGGCCACTAATCCAACACTCAGGCTGGGGGGTCAAATTTTACACCCCTCAGAGAGGGTTCGCAACTTGGGAGTCCTCCTGGATTCACAGCTGTCATTCGACCATCATATAGCGGCTGTGACCAGGGGGGCATTCGCCCAGGTACGCCTGGTGCGCCAGTTGCGTCCCTACCTGAACCGGGAGGCCCTCACAACAGTCACTCGGGCCCTCGTGATTTCTAGGCTGGAATACTGCAACGTGCTCTACATGGGGCTGCCCTTGAGGTGCATCCGGCGACTTCAGCTAGTGCAGAACGCAGCCGCGCGAGTGATCGCGGGTGCACCCCGATTCACCCGCATTACACCTATCCTCCGCGAGCTGCGCTGGCTACCTGTCGATCTCCGGATGCGCTTCAAGGTGCTACTGATCACCCATAAAGCCCTACATGGCAGTGGATCTGGATACTTGAGAGACCGCCTTCTGCCAATTACCTCCCTACGACCTATAAGATCTCATAGGTTAGGCCTCCTCCGTATTCCATCGGCCAGCCAGTGTCGGCTGGCAACTACAAGGAGGAGGGCCTTCTCAGCAGCGGCCCCGACCCTTTGGAACGAGCTCCCCGTAGAGATTCGTACCCTCTCCACCGTCCAGGCCTTCCGCACAGCCTTGAAGAACTGGCTCGCCCGTCAGGCCTGGGGATAAGGACCATTACCCCGCCCGAATGTTGTATGCATGTTGTTTGCTATTTTATTATGTGTTGTCGTCTTAGTGTTGTATTCCCCCTTCCCTGGTTTTCTGTGAGCCGCCCTGAGTCCCCTCAGGGAAAAGGGCGGCCTACAAATAAAATCAATTCTAATTCTAATTCTAATTAGTATCTCAAGAATAAACGGCTTGGATTTTCTTGTTGGCTGCATCATTATTACGATGATGATGATCATCATCATCATCGCCATCATCGTCATCATAGCAATTCATTTATCAGTAAAAATAAAGCCTGAAAAATAATCAGTTTGAATGCCATAAAGTAACAGCTCCAACTCTAATTCAATGTACTTATTACTCTCCCTGTTACCGCTAGCATTGGAGAGCACCCTGCAAAGTTGTAATGGCGACGTCTGCGCAACTGCTTAAAATAGAACTCACATTTCTTCTCCTGCCTTGAAAAAAAGGGAATAGCCGAGGCACCAAGAAACTTCAAAGTTATTTTGATCTCCTTTGAAGTTTCTCCAATCAGCCTTTGCTAAATAAATGTAATACACATCTGGGATTTTGCCGGATTTTTTTTTCCTCCTTCCCTTGCTACTTTCGGTTTGCTGATTTGGAAAAGAGGAGACTTCTAGGAAATAGTGTAGCCTACAGTGACTGTCCAATGTTGTCCAATGTGTTCTGTGCACCTTCAGCATTTAGTCGTAGCAATAGCAATAGCAGTTAGACTTATATACCGCTTCATAGGGCTTTCAGCCCTCTCTAAGCAGTTTACAGAATCAGCATATTGCCCCCAACAACAATCCAGGTCCTCATTTTACCCACCTCGGAAGGATGGAAGGCTGAGTCAACCCTGAGCCAGTGAGATTTGAACAGCCGAACTGCAGAACTGCAGTCAGCTGAAATAGCCTGCAGTGCTGCATTTAACCACTGTGCCAACTCGGCTCAGGACCACAGAGACATCTTCGGACAGCGCTGGCTCTTCGGCTTTGAACAGAGATGAGCACCACCCCCTAGAGTCGAGAATGACTAGCACATATGTGCAAGGAGAACCTTTACTTTTACATGTGTTCTCCTTACATACATACCCATTTCAATATCCACAAAATAGCAGCATCCTGCTTAGAAGCAGAAAAAATGTTTTCTAACAGTAATCAATCCTCCATGGTCTTCATAACTCCACTTGAAGTTGGAAGTCAGAAACATATATAAATGTGGAGAAAAGTGAAGTAAGGTAATAGTAAGAATCATCGAGGCAATGTTGATGTTGGAATAGAGCAATGGTCTTCAAATGGGCTAGTCTTAACTTATAAAATCCTGAAAGAACATTGAAAAACGTTGTCTGTTTGAAAAAAAAGAAGGAGGTGAGAGAAAACTGAATGACGAAGCAATCAGGCTACTCTTAGGCATGTTTGAAATAAAACAATCAGTGGTTGATTATGTAAAAGGATTCCCAGATGCCATCCAGACAGCTCTGATTTCTGAGCTTATTTGTATTACTATCGGTGAGATAATTTTCTTAGTTCTGGTCTCTGAAATGCTGTTTTCATACTACTTTCACGCTGCTCCAGTGGTGGGTTTCAAAAATTGTTTGAACCTACTCTGTGGGTGTGGCCTCCTTTGTGGGAGTGGCTTGCCACCCATGTGACCAGATGGGAGTGGCTTGCCACCCATGTGACCGGATATGAAGATGCCGACGACACTTGTCAGAACCACCTTGAATTACCTCGCACACAGCACTGGCATGCATAAGAATAGGATGTAAACTTGTTTTTTTAAAGGCATCTTTGGTTTGCGTTAAAACAACTTCAACACACGCAATGTTCTGATTGCACCACAAACGCAGTAGTCACCCTTACCTTTCACAGAGGCACTGAGTTTTATAAATAGGAGCATGATAGTGTAGAATAATCCTATCCAAGGACCAGTGGTGGGTTTCCAAAAATTTGGGAACCTCTTCTGTAGGTGTGACCTGCTTTCCGGGTCCACTGGTGGAACCTCTTCTAACCGGTTCGGTAGATTTGACGAACCGGTTCTACCGAACAGGTGCGAACTGGTAGGAACCCACCTCTGCACTGTTCCCACTTAATTTATTATCCACTTTTGACACCAGAATAATCAGTAAAAGCAGAGACACAATTCTTTTAATCAAATTAGACAAATTTAATTCTACGCTGTTTCTGTGATATTTGTGGACTTTTATTACCTTAGTCCCATGATGGCAAAACTATGGCATGCGTGCCAGAGGTGGCACACAGAGCCTTCTCTGCTGGCACATGCAATGTCGCCCCAACTCAGATTTTTCTTTCATGAGCTTTTCTTTCCTTGCAAAGGATGAAGCAGAAGGTCATGCCAAGGTGACCATAGAGCCAAGGTGGCGCAGTGGTTAAATGCAGCACTGCAGGCTACTGCTAGATCAGCAGGTCAGCGGTTCAAATCTCACCGGCTCAGGGTTGACTCAGCCTTCCATCCTTCCGAGGTGGGTAAAATGAGGACCCAGATTGTTGGGGGCAATATGCTGACTCTCTGTAAACCGCTTAGAGAGGCCTGAAAGGCCTATGAAGCGGTATATAAGTCTACTGCTATTGCTATTACTGCTATCATGCAAGAAAAAGATTTGACCACTTGCTTTGCTGCTGGTGTTGGGATGCCCTGCCTCCCACTGGCCAGCTGGTTTTTGGATCCCTGTTGCACATGCACGCATGTCAGCTCATGCGAGCACGCATGTCAATGCATGTGTCAGCAGATGTGCGCATTTGCACACACACTTTTCAGTTTGGGGGATGCGCACGCAAAGAGTTTTGGCACTCGGTGTCTAAAAGGTTTGCCATCTCTGCTTTAGCTGTTTAAATGTGTCGTTTTATTCTTTGATTCTTTCTATTCCTCTTATTGATTGTGAATATAGATAGCTGAAGGGTACGATGAATAAATAAACAGATTGCAGCTAACAGCTCCTTTTGCTTAAAAATGCCTTCAAGGGATATGGGGAATGGCCACAAATGCCAAATTATTATTGTGTTTTAACTACACGGAGGTTGCTAAGGAGCTTATTAATTAGATTTATGAACATGTCAAAAGCAAAAGGAAATAAAAATAAAATAGAGGATCTAATTCCAAGGTAAAACAGATGAAAGAAAACACAGTAATAAAATGCATATGTGATAAGTAGAAAGAGTCAGCATTCAAATAAATGAATCGCTTTTACAGGATACACTGATCTGTTTGATATAACAGGTTCATGTTTCATCTGCCTTAACAGTTCTGCTCACAATGTGTACATTAGAGCTCAGGAGATAATAGGACGATCTGTGATTCTGGCCCCATTGGGCTGTTTTTTCAAGTGGGGACATTAAATATCTAAGCCTAAGAGCGGCATATATAGTTGACAGCCGGGAAAAAAAAAAAAAAGCTTTGATGGCTGTGGCCCCACATGTGATGTCCTCACATGAAATAGCAAGTGATGATGGCAGGTGACCATATTTGACCATAGAATTTAACAATTCAAATCTGGCTCTAGAGTAGGCCCTTCCTGAGAAGTGTGTCAAACTTGATTGACAGGCATTTTTCAAATCTCTCAAATGCACAGTCCAGACCCATCTTTCACGTATGGGAATGGGCATTTGGGAAACCTCTGTATCTGAGCTAAAGGCGGAGATGTTTTCTCTGCAGATGTTCAAGCACAATTGCCAAACAGCAGGGGATAGAAAGCTGTTTCTTTGAAGTATGAATGCCCCTTTACATAAAGAATGGCCGAAGAGCTGCATTGCATAATTAAAGATGAATTTGCTTAAAAACATTTGGAACATTTGGAAGTGATAAAAGTCCCATTATATACAGATCCATTACATGTTTGTGTTTGTGTGTGTGTGTGTGTGTGTGTATGAATATGTATCCATGTGTATATATCACACACACACTCAAATATATTTTCAGAAATTGATTTTTCTTGGGAATTATGTTAAATTTATTAGAATAGGAATATATGTAACAACAACTATGTATGTATGTATGTATGTATGTATGTATGTATGTATGTATGTATGTATGTATTTAGTGTCACAACCCCTGGTATGCCCAAATATGGGAGGAAGTCTACTGCTTCCTTTCTCTGTTTATCGGCTCGTCACAAGAGACCATCCAGACAGAAACCCAATATTTTTACTGTTGCCTTTGTTATATTTGTGTTGTATTTGTGCTGATAAATAAACCTATACTAGTCTCCCTTTATTTATTTATCAGCACAAATACAAAACACACGCACACACACACACATATATACATACATACATACATACATACATACATACATACATACATACATACATACATACATACATACATATATATATATATATATATATATATATATATATATATATATATATATACCGAGAGAGACAGAGAGAGAGAGAGAGACAGACAGACAGACAGACAGACCTACTGATGCCATTGTTGGCATGGATCAACTACTGAAGATAAATACTCATTCTCTGTAGCATCTTCAGAAAGTCATAAAACTCAATATTTGGTTCTCATACCATATGCTGCCGATCATTTAAATGCACATGCACAGATTGTATATGTGTAGACAAATCTACAGAGATGCAGATCTGTTGAGGGGGGACAGAGGGAAATTTGCTCAGATAAGCAATGAAGTTCAAAAGTGCAGATGTTCATTTTACAAATGCAAACACAAGGACATGGGAATGTGATTGCTTATGTTAGTGGAAAATGCCTGGGTGGTCATTTTTCAGAGTGCAATTGCTGTGTGGTAGCTACATGATAAATTGCACAATTGCAATGTCCACTGTGCTTAGAATGTGAGCAGCAAAGGATATAGCTCATATATTCGGAATCAGAAGTCAAAAGATCACTTGATTTTGGTAGCCAAAAACGGAATAGCATTTTGTTTCATAGCCCTTCATTTTTGCACTAGTTCAAACCCTTGTTTTTTTGCATCTATGCAGTCAGTATTTTTGTTTTTTATCAATGAATAATTTCCTGCCCATAAGCTTCTTCCTTCTGCCTCCTTGACATTTTGCTTATTTTCCACTCAGGTTTACAGCAGGGTTTTATCACAAAGCCCAATCCATTCAATTCCATAATCCCTTAATCGGTTTTACAATGCAAATTACAAACTCTACACCATGATTTCCCTTGCCTAGATAAGTCGCAAGTTTTTTTCACCTAGCAATGTTCTACAAATAACACTGACAGAGATTTAACTTTATCGCACCTTGTGTTTGCTGGAAAATGGAAGTTGCAATTCCTCTATCAAATCAAGGACAGTATTTTTAGAGGGGGAAAAAGATGCAAAAGGGGTATTTTGGTATGTTTTGAAAATGAGGCATGGACTATAATTCCTGTGTACATTAAGGATGCCCATATCTGGACTGCAAAAATCTGCATGTTCATTCATTTTGTATTCTAATTCTGTACAATGCAGTCTTTCCTCTTTCTGAAATATGTTAAATGGACCTCCCAAATGTCAGATTTCAGATCCAAAACTAACATGGGTCGAGTCTATTCAGACACAATCCACAATGTTGTCGTTCAGAAAGGTTCAAATTCTGCCAAAGCCTGGAAGCATAACAGTTTGATTGAAAATGTATTTGAAATAGTTACTGTTTACTATTCTTTTTCACTGGCTCTATACTTCTTACTTCATCCAAACAATCATTGGTCACAGAGCCAGAAATTCATAAAAGAACGTGGTTCCCACTAGGCCTGAAGACAGCCCTGAAAGAGTTGGCAGCTAAAATTACTTTGTATATAGAACAGAAACTTGGAACTAAATCTAATTAGTCCAAATTTATGTTCCATATAATCAATCAAAGATGTGAAGGATGTAACTTGGAAATGATCACTGGAGAGCAGAAATAGATCAAAGACTAGGTAGCTGTTTAAAAGCACAGCCAACAAAATGAAGTGAAACTTAAATAATTTCTGGTGCCAAATTTATCTTCTAGGACAGTGGTTCCCAAACTTGGCAACTTTAAGACTTGTGGACTTCAACTCCCAGAATTCTCCAGCCAGCAGAGAATTTCCAGCAGGAGTTGAAGTCCACAAGTCTTAAAGTTGCCAAGTTTGGGAACCACTCAGGGGTGGGTTTCAACCGGTTCGTGGCAGTCCCTGCGAACTGGTTGGTCGCCGAACCCGAAAGTAAGTAACTTCCGGGAACGGCGAAGGGCGCGCCCGCCCGCCCGTGGTTCTTACCCGGTTTTGATGAGTTCTGCGCTTCCACGCATGCGCAGGACGCATACAGCGCCTGCGCGAATGTCCAGGAGCAGCTGGAGCATCGTGCAGACGCTAGTACGCATGCGTGCACCCTGCACGTGCACAAGGACGCCGCCGTCCTTGTGAACCGAACCGGTTGGAACGGGGCGAGAAACCCACCCCTGGAACCACTGTTCTAAGAAAACACAGTGTATATGCAGTAAGTAAAAAGTTACGTAAGTTGCCAAGTTTGGGAACCACTGTTCTAAGAAAACACAGTGTATATGCAGTAAGTAAAAAGCAGTAGGTTGAGATGCTATGAAAACTAACAGTGCTTGATTATATGGCTGTGGCTGCCATCTTGATGTTTTAAGCTTTTTCCTGGATAAACTCTCTCCGTCATTCCTGATAATAATAATAAGAAGAAGAAAGGAACAACAATCTTATATCAGCATCATGGGTAGAAATAAAAAAGCGAGAAAGTCAGTATTTAGTAGCCCATTCTGATGTTTAATAGAATATGTATTTGGGATGGAGAATAAAACACAATGCATAGTAAATGAAGAATAACCTTCAGAAATGATGCACGTTAAATCCCTCATTGTATATTTATGAAAGCAAAGCAACCTAAAAACTGACAGAAACTAGACTGAATCTTGCCAGTTTCTTTTCTTGAAAAGAAGGGTATTTTTTTTTAAAAAATCCCTGTTTACTTTCCTTCACACAATATTCCTTTACAGTTTTTTTTATTTTATAAATACTGCTTCTTGTATGAGAATGTTAAGTTCCTATTGTGACATACTAATAGGATGGAAATTCTTGTTAAAAGATCTACAGAAAATTGTTGCAAAATTATAAACAATACAAATCATGCATTCATTCTCCTTCATTTAATAAGGCTGGCATTAAGGTGGACTGTCTGTCCTTTAAGGCAATGGTAGTTAAAGAGACTAAAATGTCATGTTTCTCTTCACATTGATTATTGGATTAATATTTTACTAGTCAACTATCCTAATGGTATAACCTTAAAATACTGAACCCAGGTGGTGCTGGATTTTAATTCTTTTCAAAAACTTATTTGTCAAATACAATTACTTTTTATTAAGCCTAAAGCTAAGTGTGAGATAACACTAAAGGCCAGTTCTAGTCCCATTTTAGTCATAAAAGCTAACTGGGTGATTGAGCCAGTCATGTTCTCTCAGCCCAACTCAACTTAGAGAGTTGTTGTTGTGGGGAACATATCAGGAGTAGTGGGGGGTTGGATATGGTCACCTGTTATGACTCAGCAGAAGTTTCCTGTGAGTTGAGTCGGGATGCAGGAATAACAATGCAGCTGGGGCTCGTTAGTGTCATCTTCTGGAGATAAAAGGACTGATGGTGCCACGCCCTGGTTGCAGAAGTCAACGTTCGTCATTCGTTCATGGTTCATTGTTCATCGGTCATGCTTTGTTTGTGAGAGACACTTGGATAAGTGATTTGCTTTCTGTAACCCTGATTCAAAGAGACACTTGGAGAAGTGATTTGCTTTGTAAGAGATCTTTGTTTTTGCATTCTGTTATCTTCTTGCCAGAGACTTTATTTATGTTTATTTGTGGGCTCGCAGCCAGTCTGAGCCGAGGACTGATAAAGTTCTTTCCTTTTAAGTCTGTCTGACTGTCGTCTGTGAACGAGCGGACAAGGGGGGACAGAACAGTCACCACCTTGAATTATTTGTAAAGCAATTAAAAGGCTGTATATAACAAAATAAAATACACTAACAATCTTTTTGAACAGTTCATAAGTGACAGAACTTCCTATTAGCAGAAATTTGCTTAATGTCTTGCCTCAGTCAGTGGCCTTTCCCTTTCTCAAAGGTGATCACTTAATTGCTGGGAGACTATTATTTCAAAGAAATTTAAAATGCAGCAAAAATTGATGCCTTTTTTGTTTTGTATTTCAACCTTTACTCCTACATCTACTTGGTGTTTTTTTTTTTTTTGAGGAAATCACTAGAAAAATGTGTAGAATATGAAATTAAAAATGGACATGGCATGTTATTTGATCACTCTTAGGTCTGTCATCTGGAAATAATAATAATCAACCACATTGAATGGTTCGTAGTTTTTTTTTTACTGTTTAAAGCAATAAAATGAAGATTAGTTCTAAGCTTCTTCTGACGAATTGGTGAATAGAAATCAGCAAAATACAAAACTGCCCTAAATGATAACACATGGTTTAGTTTCTTGGTTCAACCGAGAATATCACTATTAAATAATGTTTGGATCATGACTTAGCTTGATGTGTGAAAAATGTCACTAAGAAATAGAAAGTGTGTGTGTGAGTGTGTGTGTGTGTGTGTGTGTGTGTGTGTGTGTGTGTGTGTGTGACTGAGAGAAAGGGGGGAGGGAATAAGATAATGGAATTTTTTTCTTTGCAGTACAGTTCAGTTGAGTAGCAAACCTCGCTATTCAATATTCATTTCAATTCCCTTAATCTATTGGATAGAATAACAAACGGTAAACATCTCACTTTATTTCATCATCTTAAAAGTTCTATGTATATCCATGTTTCATATATTTTAAACCATGTTTAGCTGTCCTTCTGTCGTCGTTTCCAGGCAATTTGGTGGCAATTTATTCTAAATGAAATTAAAAGGAAAAAAATATATGAAAGATCTCAAGAGGCAATGATAAATAAAAATGTAGAAACGTGGGAAAGGGTATGCAGGGCAGATTTTGATATACAACAGATGATTGAGAAATGTATACACAAGATAATGAATCATTACTGTATATCTGTTGATTTAGAGAAAGTTTACAATCAAGTTAATGAGCTTCAAATTTGCATGAATATGAAGTTGAAGGTTGGTTTTCCTCAAATGGTACATGATAAGCCAAGAAGGATAGCAATAGCAATATCAGTTAGACTTATATACCGCTTCATAGGGCTTTCAGCCCTCTCTAAGCGGTTTACAGAGTCAGCCTATCGCCCCCACAGTCTGGGTCCTCATTTCATCCACCTCGGAAGGATGGAAGGCTGAGTCAACCTTGAGCCGGTGAGATTAGAACCGCTGAACTGCAGATAACAGTCAGCTGAAGTGGCCTGCAGTACTGCACCCTAACCACTGCGCCACCTCGGCTCTATGGAATGAAATGCTTAGTAAATGGTTTGCTAGTGAGCAGCGGGTGATAAGCACATATATTCTTCATTCTTTAATGTGTTAATAATATATAAAACTGACTGATGAAGCAGATCATTCAGAATAGAACTAGCACCATTCTCCAACTAATAATCAATTGATTTTTCCCAAGAAGCCTCCAAACACCAACATCAGTGGTGGGTTTAAATTTATTTTATTACCAGTCCACTCATGTGCATGTGCACGCTTGCGGGATGCTTCTGCACATGTGCAGAAGTGTCCAGGTGAGTAGGCAGAACTTCATTCGGCTGCCACTACCAATTCGCCCGATCTGGGGCGAACCGGCAGAAACCCACCTCCGACCAACATATTAGAAATACTGCAAGGCGGTCTCCACATTTGAACCATTGCACTAAGGAAGCTGTGCCTTTATCATAAGCTAAAGTAACCGAATCTCTATTTTGGTTTTGATTATTTTAAGCCTGGAAAACCCCAGATATGTATATAAGGAACCCTTGTCATAACATTAAAGCTGCATTGGTTTGGGAGGTTACTGTGAGTATATTATGCAGGTGAAGTAGGAATATAATAAGTTAAAATGAAAAATAATTGTGCTGACTTGACACTGTAAGTGTTTGAATGAACTTTAAAGTCTTCCAAATTGTCTGTTTGGGGTTTATTAAGTTATTCAGTATCTTTAAGGAAATGATACCAATGCTAAAAAGCTTTCTTGGTGGCCAAAAGATCCTTATTAAAAACATTAGTATTCCCAACTGGAAGAGTTATTTGGGAGGGAAAAATCATGAGGAGGAGGTTGTTTCCAAACTGTGAAATGAATTGTAAATAGGCTACTTCAAGGTGATATCCAAAGCAAGAGTCTACAACAAGAGATAGTTGAGATCTGGAGGATGGGTTAAGAAGTGAATCTATCCATCCATCCATCCATCTATCCATCCATCATCCATCCATCCATCTATCTAGCTAACCATCTCACATTCATGACTGAGACGTTAATATGATCAGTACACACAAACAAATAAGCAAAAATCAATAAAATAATGCAATTAAAACCATAAAACATAATAAGCACGCAAGTGCTCCAAACCCTAATCTAATCTAGAGGCATAATATCAAAGCTAGGCAAGCAGGGTTAGAGCCTCAGGGAAGTGTGATGCCCCTTATGGCAAGCACCATGCTCTTCTCGAGGTCCAATCAGATGGCCCTTCTTAATAGAGAGGTCTCTAACATCTGTCAGATGGATGTAATCAGAAAGAGGCTATATAACCACAAATAATAGCAATAGCAATAGCAGTTAGACTTATATACCGCTTCATAGGGCTTTCAGCCCTCTCTAAGCAGTTTACAGAGTTAGCATATCGCCCCCAACAACAATCGGGGTCCTCATTTTACCCACCTCGGAAGGGTGGAAGGCTGAATCAACCCTGAACCGGTGAGATTTGAACCGCCGAACTGCAGAACTGCAGTCAGCTGAAGTAGCCTGCAGTGCTGCATTTAACCACTGCACCACCTCGGCTCTATATCCAGTCCCATGACAGGTAGGGTTTTAGCATCTTGAATTATGCTTGGAAGCACAGTGGCAACAAATACAGAAGTAATTTCGGCATTGTTTGAGAAATGCACATACGTTTCTATGTCAGTTTTCCCACCGTGTCAGTTTTTCTACCAAGTGGATCTTCCAGATGTCCTTCAAGGACAGTCTCATGTATTTGTAGACCTTGTTACAGTAATTCATTTGGGATGTAATAAGTGCATGCGTGATCAATAAAATTTCTCTGGTTGAGTGACAAAGGCAATAACTTTTCAAGGGGAAGGATCTACAACAAATCATCTAAATCAGCAATGAATCAACAAATCATCTAAATCAGCAATGAATCAACAAATAATCTAAATCAGCAATGAATCAACAAATAATCTAAATCAGCAATGAATCAACAAATAATCTAAATCAGTAATGAATCAACAAATAATCTAAATCAGTAATGAATCAACAAATCATCTAGATCAGCAATGAATCAACAAATCATCTAAATCATCAATGAATCAACAAATCATCTAAATCAGCAATGAATCAACAAATCATCTAGATCAGCAATGAATCAACAAATCATCTAAATCAGCAATGAATCAACAAATAATCTAAATCAGCAATGAATCAACAAATAATCTAAATCAGTAATGAATCAACAAATCATCTAAATCAGTAATGAATCAACAAATAATCTAGATCAGCAATGAATCAACAAATCATCTAAATCAGCAATGAGTCAACAAATCATCTAAATCAGCAATGAGTCAACAAATCATCTAAATCAGTAATGAATCAACAAATCATCTAAATCAGTAATGAATCAACAAATCATCTAAATCAGTAATGAATCAACAAATCATCTAAATCAGCAATGAGTCAACAAATCATCTAAATCAGCAATGAGTCAACAAATCATCTAAATCAGTAATGAGTCAACAAATCATCTAAATCAGTAATGAATCAACAAATCATCTAAATCAGGAATGAATCAACAAATCATCTAAATCAGCGGTGTCAAACTCAAGTCTCGGGGGCCAGATCCAGGCTGTATGGTGCTCAGCTCTGACCCCCAAGGCTACCCTGGGAACAGCCGATTTTCGCTGGCAGAGCTCTTGAGCCACCACAGGTACCCCTGACATGAGTGACGTATAGCTGGCTACCCCCACCCCACCTCCCGAGGTCAAACGCAACGCTGATGTGGCCCTCAATGAAATTGAGTTTTACACCCCTGATCTAAATGGACAATAAAAAAATATTCCAAACAAATAAGGGGAAAATATGACAGATACATGTTTGAAAGCCAAAAGGACTATTAACCAAAGCAAAGTTTAATATTCATTACTGTGTACTAAAGATTCCCCTAACAAGGCCAATTACGTAATTATTGATGAACTTTTTTCAGGTGGAGCACTTTATAGGGCCTACTTGGGTCTCTTCTGCAACTACTTCAAAAGTTCAGGCTGCCTGGAAGAGGGTAGAGATCCTTAATTGATACAGAATTCAGCAGCCAGGAATCATGAAGGATGTCCTTCTTAATAAAAGAAGAAGGAAATCTGGTGGTAGATGATGAGCATTCAGGGGTATTTATCTGTCATCAAGCATGCTGGGAAAGTTTGGGGGGAAAAATAAATTACTATTGCATTTGAAAATAAATTCCTGCCCATTAATCCATTCTGTTTCCTGCACCAACTCTTAGAAAAGCAGTGAAGTCTTTATTTATTTCAGTTGCAACTGGAACCTTTGGGGCTGTTCATCAGTGTCTCCCTTGGCATTCAAAGGAGGTCCTGTCTCTTCATTTCCAATCCTGCATAATCCCTCTGTCTGGCTATTCAAATCTGTCAGTATTTGAAGCCCTGGTGTGAAGCCACCTGAGTTGATTCAGAAGTCCAGACACATTTGGAAATGTGATCCAACCAGCACTTGGAAATGTTGAAATTCAAAAGAGCAGAAGGATGCTGATCTTTATGTCACAAGTTCTGTGAGAACGCTATGGAGGCAATTGACTGAGCCAAGGTGGCGCAGTGGTTAAATGCAGCACTGCAGGCTACTGCTAGATCAGCAGGTCAGCGGTTCAAATCTCACCGGCTCAGGGTTGACTCAGCCTTCCATCCTTCCGAGGTGGGTAAAATGAGGACCCAGATTGTTGGGGGCAATATGCTGACTCTCTGTAAACCGCTTAGAGAGGCCTGAAAGGCCTATGAAGCGGTATATAAGTCTACTGCTATTGCTATTGCTATTGCTATTGCTATAATTAAATAAGGAATAAATCTTTCAGGAGATGGGATGAATTGAACTCACAGGGAGTATTGATATCCATTCCAGTTTGGGTCTAAATTCACCAAATTGAATATCAGCCATTCACTCAAAGATGGGGAGATATCTGCAAATTTAGACGTGTGTGTGTGTGTGTGTGTGTGTGTGTGTGTGTGTGTGTGTGTGTGTGTGTGTGTGTATTATTATTATTGTATATTATTTATGTTATACAGATGATACCAATATTCTTCTTTTGGGAATAGTATGGGGCAAAAAGTGTGCACTATAACTACAATAAACAGACATGAAAAGGATTATTATTACTACTACTATTATTATTATTTTAAGAAAAGGAAGAGTAAATGGGTATCAATAAAAATGAAATGCATCTACCTTTTTTAAAATAATAAATATAAGAAAAGCTTTTAGAAGAGATTCTTGACAAAGCTACCACTCTTTGTTGGGGGAGAGAGAGACAAGAGAAATTCTAATGCTGGCAATTAAAATGCAAGTCAAATCTGCACGTGTTATCAAATTAGAAAGACGGGAATTAATTAAGTTCTAGGCATGAGAATCCAGCATGTTTAATGATAAGCCAGGAAAGAATTTGCTTAATCAAATGCCAGACAGACATTGGTGTTATTGATCCTTTTGTGTGGCTGCCTTATTGAACCTCAGTTTTAAGGAGAGGAATTGGAAGGTGCAGAAAAATAGCTGGAGTGTTGCTGGAGGGGTGATTTGCATGCTGGTAAATATCAGATTGTGAAGGCCTTAAGGTTCAATGTCATAAAATCATTTTTTTCCCCTCAAGAGCTGCTGGCTATCCTTGTTCTCTTTTCAGCTCTATAATGTCTCATCTTTTGATACTTTGGATTTTTACCTTATGTGGAAGCTCAGCGATGAGGCGTTCATGTTTCTTTTGCCTTTTTCTCTAAATCACATTATTATGTTCATTTTTTTTTCTCTTTACCTTCATTTTATTCCTTTGGTTTCAAACCAGGTTTCTACAACTTCTAACTAGAGCAAAGGGAGGTAAGAATTTTGTTCAACTCTGTGGCACGACAAAACCGTGCTCGTCAAAATAGCGGTGATAAAACCGCGTCGCTAAAGCTGCGATGTCATCACCGTGCGTCATCACCGCCACGAAAACAGCGCGGCGATGGAAGGGCGCTTTAAAACAGCGTGGTAGCAGAAAGCCAATTTAAATCAAGGTAAGGGTTAGCATTAGGTTTAGGGGTTTGCTTTAGGGTTAGGGTTAGGGTTAGGGTTAGGGTTAGGGTTAGGGTGCTGAGTGCTTCGGAAGGCACGGATTTGCCCTCCGCGATTATGTCATCGCAGTAGGGTCCCGTTTTTCCTTAGCTCTTCGAACGGCGCAGATTTGCCCTCCGCACTTATGTTGGCGCGGATAAGGGCTTCACGGTTTTGTGGTGGAACCGTTCAACTCATATGTGAATAACAATATGCCAGATTTCTTGAACCACCAACTGTACCATAGCAATTTACCAAATTGGGATTTACAGTAGATATTCAGGCAGATAAGTCTAAAATGTCATTGTTTAATTATAATAGAAACATCTACTTCCCCTAGATTCTTCCTATTCTTTCAAGATCATTTTTTTTGCATAGATTTTTCCCCCCTCTGGCCTGTGTTGCTATGTTACACATTAAGGTAAAACCAGAACATATCACCATCTCCAATAGAAAATTACACCTGTATAACTTCAAACAGGTTGAATCCATACCTCGTATCTCATTAAAATGCCCACTATATTCTGGTGGGCAAGGGATTTTAATTTCTCTCAAGTTGAAATCATTTTTTTCCCAATTTTGACTGACCTGATTTTATGTCATTTTTATGCATATTTTAATTCTTATGTATGTTTTAATGTGTGTTGGTCTAGTCTTTTGACTGCAAAGCAACAAAATGGGAAAAAATGATGTACAGGTTTCATTTAGAACTGCGCACATAATATATCTCAGCCTTGTGTAAACATGGAATAACAGGGTTAGAAGAGACCTTGGAGGTTTTCTAGTCCAGCCCCCTGCTCAATCAGGAGACCTTATACCTGGACAAATGTATCTCTTCTTAAAAACCTCTTGGAGCACCCACAGTTTCTGAAGGAGAGGCTGCTAAGGAAGGGTGACAAGATTCAGTGAAGAAAGAATAGAGAAATCTTGTAGCTTTGCCTTCTCCTGTTCGTACCAGTAAATATTTAGACATTTCCAGTCCTAGCCTACAGTAGCATCCATCTACTTATCTTTTTATCAAGAGAATAAACCTGTGCAGATTTTGATAATAAGATTTCATCCAAGAGTGCATATCATGGCTTGTTTATCCTTCAGCTCATATTCAACATCATAAAAGTTGAATTGACCGATATACAAGCATTCCTTTAGCACAAAAACGTTTAGCTGGCTTTATTAAAGGAATCAAGAGCTGAAATAATGAATGGGGGCCCAAACAATTTTACCTTTCCCAATCTTAAGAGAGGTTTAACAGGCTGAGAATTTAACAAGAAGGCTACATTTATTAGCTGTCTGTTTATGAATGACAGTGATTCCAAACAATAGCTCCTAACTGGATATTTGAAGCATGGATGCCACAGAAAGCAGGATAAATCCTTCAAAGTCCCAATAAAAACAAATATCCTGAGTTGATCTTTAAAGATCATCTTGACATCTATGGGTGGATCTAATCAGTTGATAGATTGTGACCCATTGGATGCTATAATTCGGGATTTTCAGTTGGGGGAAAAAAGTCTACCTGCTAGTAGAAACAACCACTTCATGCTACTCTTCTTTGCATTGGGAAGGAAGCTCCCATGCTTTGTTTTCAACTATTCATTAAACATGAAAATGGATTTATAATATAATCCCGATATACTTATTCAGAAATCTCCCAACTGAATTCAATATCCCTTACCCCCTGGTGAGTCCAGACCATAATAATATAATTAGTTTGGCTAAGAAAGAAAGAGCAATGATGAAAGGTTCATACAGCATGTCAACTTTAAAAATGGGATGTGATTTAAAAAAAACAAACAGTGAAAGGTATAAAACCAAATGTATGAAGGCCAACACCTTTGTAACACAACGTTGTAGCTAAACCAAAAGCTGCAGAAAATGAAAGAAAATAAGCTAAATAAAGCAGAAACAGTTGCTGTTGGATGTTACTAGCTACCTTCATTTCTTTTGTCCTGTGCAATGCAGTTAACAACTTAAAACACATGTATTGAACTAACGTGCATACAGAAAATGTACTGTGTATATGATGAGTGTACGGGGAGAAATGTATACCACACTGTAAGTAATCAGTTGATGTCATTTAGTCTTTCCAGTCAATATTTTCCAGCAGTAAGTTGAAATTGAAAACCTAGTATCAACTAAGCAGAGAGCAGGCTGTAACTATGCTTTCCCTAAGAAATAAAGATAGAAAAATGTAATCAAATTTAAAGTCTCTTTCGTTTTGATTAGTTCACCAGTTTCTTGTTAGAACTATGAAAGAAGGATATACAAATGAACTTAAAACATAAGTGTGTAGAGCCACATCCACACTGCTTAGTTGTTCTGTTACCAGCATGGACAACAATCATGGATGTTGTCAGTCTTCAGTCACCTCCTTTCCATCATACATTTGATCTGGATGTATTTTTTTCTTCTTCAGTTTGAAAAAAAAAAGGCTGTTCTTTGTATGTCACCTTGAGTGCTGCCATCCTTTGTAGCTTGAAATGGACTTCACTGACACCCAACAGTTCAATAGTTATCCCCTCAGGTGAAGCAATAGTTGTCTTGATCAGTGAGCACTTAAGAATCCCTTTGCATCTTTCACAAAAAATAGCACAATGGTTATGCATTCACCTAGTATGTCAGGGTTCCAAGTCATTTTCCCACTAATTTTTGACTTCTGCTATTTTTTTTTTTTAAAGTGTAGGATTCTGCCAGGATTGCAACATTTCATTGTTTCTGTAGTCACCAGAGGTAAAGGGTTTATGAATGGAAGGACGTACTAACTTGCAGTTCAGACGAAACACCTTACATGTCGTTACTAGTGTATCACAGTTTGGATCAAGGATGGGTTCCTGCCAGTTCTAACCTCTTCTATAGAAGAGGTTCCACAAATCTACAGTGCAGTTTAGAACCGGTTCCAATTCCCTCCCCCCGCCCGTCCGCCCATCACCAAGACGAAGAGGAGGAATTCTGGAAGTTGAAGTCCACAAGTCTTAAAGCTGTCAAGTTTGAACACCCCTGGTTTTTTTTTTCTAAAGGGTTAGGGGTGCAACTTGACAGCTTTAAGACTTGCGTGCTTCAAATGCCAGAGTTTCTGAGCCAACGCTTTGATTGCTAAGCAAGAGCGTTGTTAAGTGAGTTTCACCACATTTGCAAGTTAGCCACGCCCACCCAGTCACATGGCCAGCAAGCCACTCCCACAAAGGAGGCCACACCTACAGAAGAGGTTGTAAAAATTTTGAAACGCACCACTGGTTTGGATATATATGTTTTGTAAACCAACTTAGACTTCAGCTGCTAAGAGCACAGGGCAGAAACGGCTTAAATGGATGCAGTGCAGATATGCCTTACATATGAAAACAGTAATTAAAAATGTTTTTTAAAAACTATTTTAAATATGATATTTGTCAAAGAAGTACACTCACACACACACACAAATATGTGGGGTGCTATATTCAGCAGATGTTCTGTCTTCTGCACAATATCTTATCTTAATTTCTATCTTCTATTTTAAGCGATAAATATCATTTCATTTTGACATAACTAAATGATCTGTGTGAGTATATTCCATGATTTACTCAGAGTGAATGCAACGGCCATCCGTTTTGAACAGATAGAGACAACAGCAAGTTAAATTAAGATGGAGATTAATCATAAAGGTAGATAGATAGATAGATAGATAGATAGATAGATAGATAGATAGATAGATAGATAGATAGATAGATAGATAGATAGATAGGTAGGTGTAGGTAGGTAGGTAGGTAGGTAGGTAGGTAGGTAGGTAGGTATAGATAGATAGATAGATAGATAGATAGATAGATAGATAGATAGATAGATAGATAGATAGATGATAGGTAGGTAGGTAGGTAGGTAGGTAGGTAGGTAGGTAGGTAGGGATAGATAGATAGATAAATAAATAGATAAATAGATAGATAAATAGATAGATGATAGATAGATAGGTAGGTAGGTAGGTAGGTAGGTAGGTAGGTAGGTAGGTAGATAGATAGATAGATAGATAGATAGATAGATAGATAGATAGATAGATAGATAGATGATAGATAGGTAGGTAGGTACGTAGATAGATAGATGATAGGTAGATAGATAGATAGATAGATAGATAGATAGATGATAGATAGATAGATGATAGATAGATAGATAGATAGATAGATAGATGATAGATAGATAGATAGATAGATAGATAGATAGATAGATAGATAGATAGATAGATAGATAGATAGATAGATAGATGATAGATAAGATAGATAGATAGATAGATAGATAAGATAGATAGATAGATAGATAGATAGATAGATAGATAGATAGATAGATAGATAGGTAGGTGTAGGTAGGTAGGTAGGTAGGTAGGTAGGTAGGTAGGTAGGTAGGTATAGATAGATAGATAGATAGATAGATAGATAGATAGATAGATAGATAGATAGATAGATAGATGATAGGTAGGTAGGTAGGTAGGTAGGTAGGTAGGTAGGTAGGGATAGATAGATAGATAAATAAATAGATAAATAGATAGATAAATAGATAGATGATAGATAGATAGGTAGGTAGGTAGGTAGGTAGGTAGGTAGGTAGGTAGGTAGATAGATAGATAGATAGATAGATAGATAGATAGATAGATAGATGATAGATAGGTAGGTAGGTACGTAGATAGATAGATGATAGGTAGATAGATAGATAGATAGATAGATGATAGATAGATAGATGATAGATAGATAGATAGATAGATAGATGATAGATAGATAGATAGATAGATAGATAGATAGATAGATAGATAGATAGATAGATAGATAGATAGATGATAGATAAGATAGATAGATAGATAGATAGATAAGATAGATAGATAGATAGATAGATAGATGATAGATAGATAGATAGATAGATAGATAGATAGATAGATAGATAGATAGATAGATAGATAGATAGATAGATAGATAGATAGATCTCATAAAGCTGTCACAGAGAAAAGGAATTTGTTTCTGCAATTCCTAATTGCCAGCTATACAGACCAAATATTTCTGTATGTAACTCTCATTAATTATTCACTAGGCAATCTGTTGCTCCGAACTAGAATTTCACTGATGTTCCTTTTACTTGCAATTTGATTTCAAATACGTTCCCCCTGCTCGAGCTATTTCTTTCCCCTGGGAAAAGAGGAGAGGCAAAATACACACAGACAGTAGGCTGCCTTTTTAAGGGGAACGCGAAGGCTTTGCTTTCTGCTTTAGTAATGGGCCCATGTGGGGCATGAAATCTTCCATTTTTAAATACCTTCCTATCTGGAATGTAACATCTTATCAAATAGCTTTAGGAGCCAACTGGCCTAGGCAGGGATTTTGAAAGGCCTGCAAAGCATTCATTAGTTACTTTGCTAATATTATATTTTAATTGCGGAGTACAAGAATTGGTCCTTGTGGGATTTCTCTCTCTATTTTTGCCTCGGGTGCCAGAATAACAGGGGGCTGGATGTATATCACGACTTAGGTGGGTGTGACATTTATCCAGAACCCAAAATTCAGTACTCATCCTTTTATACTTCCTTACTACTGTCATGGGAGAGCCTGCTGTCCATGACACATCTCCCTAATTGCTGCATAGTGACAGTTTTCCTATTGTACTTATTGTCCGGGAAAGCACCAAGTGGTGCCTGCTCAGGTTTTTTTTATTTTTAATACTAAATACAGCTAAAATTATCTGTCTATTCATTTCATCAGTTTCTAACAGAACAGAATAACAGAATTGGAAGGGACCTTGGAGGTCTTCTAGTCCAACCCCCTTCTTAGGCAGGAAAACCTACACCACTTCAAACAAATAGTTACCCAATGTCTTCTTAGAAGCTTCCCGTGTTGGGGCATTCACAACTTCTGGAGGCAAGCTGTTCCACTGATTAATTGTTCTAACTGTCAGGAAATTTCTCCTTAGTTCTAGGGTGCTTCTCTCCTTGATTAGTTTCCACCCATTGCTTCTTGTTCTACCCTCAGGTGCCTTGGAGAATAGCTTGACTCCCTCTTCTTTGTGGCAGTCCTACTATCACTACTACTACTACTATCATGTCTTCCCTAGTCCTTCTTTTCATTAAAGTTTCTTTACATTATTATCATAAACTACTTCAGTGTTTACGTAAAGAGAGCAAGTCAAATTGCAAGCAAGAGACCATGCAGATTTTCTTTTTGGCTTCAGGCCGGGAAATGCCTTAAGTGTTTTCTAAACAATCTTTTCGTCACTCCTTTCTTCAGTTCCTCATCACCACTATTTTTGCCTTTTCAGCTTTTTTCTGTTCATACAGTTTCTTGAGGGTCTGGTTTTTTTTTAGTCTCACATATGCAGTTCCCAATCTTTGCCAATCTTTGCCACAGTATTCAGTTGGATAAAGATGTATTTCTAATTTCTAGGATGCCAGATTATCTCTGACAGCCAAGTTCAAAATGCTGAATATTTTTTGCCCTTTCTCGATTAGCATGTTAAAATGATATTTCTTTCTAGTTAAGTGACAAATTTTTTAAGGATGACTCAAGGATGCTTTGCAACTTTCTACATATTTTTCTGTGTTCCGTTGTGGATTAATATGGGAATCAGGCATGAAATCCTCTGATCTTCACTACCAGTTTGGTAGATTAGATTTAGATTTAGATTAGATTTAATGAATTTATAGGCCGCCCAATCCCGAAGGACTCTGGGTGGCTTATGACAAATACATTTAAAAAATAGAAAAGTTAATAGCAATAGCAGTTAGACTTATATACCGCTTCATAGGGCTTTCAGCCCTCTCTAAGCGGTTTACAGAGTCAGCATATCGCCCCCACAGTCTGGGTCCTCATTTTACCCACCTCAGAAGGATGGAAGGCTGAGTCAACCCTGAGCCGGTGAGATTTGAGCAGCCGGACTGCAGAACTGCAGTCAGCTGAAGTAGCCTGCAGTGCTGCATTTAACCACTGTGCCACCTTTGTTAAAAACAAAGAAACATAGATTTAAAAAGCCACAACATACACCCAGTCTAATCGGGGCTGGACCTGAGTCATGAGGTCAACAGCCCGGGGCCCTTGGTAGCGGGAGCACACGCGCACGCCCACATGCTTGCAGCATGTCTGGGCATGCACAGAAGATCCGTGTTGACGTCAGGGTTAATGGGTGGAGCCTTGTGCCGCTGCCACTACCAGTTCGTTTGAACTGGTGTGAACTGGCAGAATGGCACCTCTGCTGAGAACACTACCTCGCTTAGATGATTATATGACAAAATTGTCTTGCAATTCTAAATCTTTAATTGCCACAAACAATCCTTCTTTAGATATTACTGTCTGACTGTTGTGATATACTGTAGCTTATGCGCATGGATGTACCTATCTTAAAGCTAGGGACAGTATTTTCATAAATCTCAGAAGTAAGCACTGGAGATAGATTTCAAGTGACATCTCAACAGAGACTTGATAGAGTAGTATGAGAAATAATCCCTACAGAAATGATTTATAGACAGTTTCCTCTGGTCTTGTGGGGTTGCAGAGAACTGTATTATATCTGAGAAGCAAAACTCATGGCTTTGAATATGTAATGGTTTCATTCACTTTTACAATTTCCCACACTCAAATAAATTTAGCCCTGGTGCTTTTTGTAATGAAGGGTTATTCAGGCTCACTAGGAAAAAATGATGCCAGACCAATCATTTGTCAAAATTGGTTGCTATGTTGTTACTGAATTCATTTTCACATGCACATATATTCCAGCACTTCTATATAGATAAAGTCAGTTCCAAATAAAACTGGAAAGGTCCATTGTTACATTTCCTTGTGGATAAAACAGAAACCGATATAACTAACATTTTACATTTGTGTAGGAAAAAAAACACTTTGATGACAAATCAAGTTCTATTTATTTACAGTAATTGTTTTCTTCAGTTGGATGTTTAATCTGCCTCTCCCCAAAAGATTTAACTTGAATATAAATGAAGACAACAATTTAATAAACAATGCAGATTCAGAAAGACCTTCTTCTAATAGCTACTTTTTTCATGAGACTCTAAATTCTATACTCTAGTCTCTCCTTCAATTCTCTTTATCTCATCATCCATTCTGTCATTGCTCTAAAAATTGTCTTTCCACATTTTTCTTAATGCCCTATATTCTCTGTTTTTGCTTTGGTAATCTGTATTTATTTGCTGGTTTACTCTTTCAATCAATTGGTATGGCTTCACAATGTGATTCTGTGTAATTAATATCATGTAATAATAAATAATAAGCACATTGGGTGCAATTCAGAAACATCTAGAGCATCGTTTGAAAACCATTGGTATTGACAAAATTACTAACAATCAATTGAAAAGTCAGCTTTATTCAGAAACACTTTACATCCTATCACAATGCCTTTAATGGCATCAAACATCCAAAACTGTTCCACAGCAAAACTATCCCAGGTACTTGGAAAGGATTTGATAGGTGGAGAAAAATGCCAAACCCAGTCTGAACATCTAGTTGATTTTACAATGAACCCCCCTCATCCCACACCAAAACACTCCGAACCAAAGATACTTTACGGAATTTATTAACAGACAGACAGGTCCTTGGCAGCAATCCAGCTTGCCAAGCTAACAATGCTGTTCTCCAACATTAGTTAATGCGTTGACTTCTGCAAAAAGGGGTGTGTGCACAAGCATTCCTTTTATAGTCTGGAGAGGAGCCTAATGACCACCAGCTGAGTGCAATTACCTCCTGTAACTGCACAACTGTTCCTTACGCCTATTAGCTCTTCAGTGCCTGGCATCCAGGAACAACTCACTGCTGGACTCAGGCTCACTCTTCCTTGTCTCCTCCCCACTGGTCCAAGACTCAGGCACCTCCTGGTGGCCAACCAGCCTCTCTGCGCCCTGCTCAGAGTCGGAACCCTGTCCAGGGTCCTCCACATCCTCCAGAGCCGACTCATAGGGCCCCTCACTGTCGGAGTCTGGTGGCAGCTCCAACAGCTCTTGCTGGGCCACAAAACATAATAATAATAGAAATAAAAGCATAACACATAAATCAATAACCCTAAGGCAGACTCCAGCCCAATGTCTGAATGATACTAATGATAGTCTTCCCATCCAATGCCTCTGGTTTTTTGGGGGGGAGGGGGGAGTTAGTAGTGGTCAGATTGATCAGATTGTAAATGATTGCATAAGCAATAGTGTATAATTTCACAGAAAAGCCTCAGATGCTTTTACTGGCCATAATAGAACTAATAAAATATAAAACATCTTTGATAGCAGAGATACATTCATTTGTATTGTAAGGCCTCAAGAAAATTGCTGCATAGACATTAAGCCATCAGAAATATTAACGAATGACACTTCACTCCAATGGAAATATTTATTTAACTATATTAGGAATCACAGACCCAAATGTACAAAAGAAAATGTAAAATATAATACAAAATGGATTGTACAAACATACATAGCAAAAATGAAACAGGGCCTGATATCATGGTTAGTCTAAGTTGTTTTCTACAGCATATGAATTCTACAGGCTACAAACTTTATGACAGCAAGAGTTATCATGGGATCTTAATTGTGACAGCAGAAGTTATCATGGGATCTTAATTGTGACAGCAAGAGTTATCATGGGATCTTAATTGTGACAGCAAGAGTTATCATGGGATCTTAATCTGCCACAAGAAGCTGTATGTAGAATTTCTCTATCCAACCTGAGAATGGACTACAAAGAGGCACTATGTCTCGGTAATAATTACAATAAAGTAGAGTGTGACCCTGAGATTCAATATTCCCATCTTTAAAACAACCAATATGTATTTACATCTGATCATCCACTGAAATATGCCCTGAGATATTAGACATAGTTAATGGAATACAGTTAATATGTCTTCAAGGCCTTTTGGGAAGTCAAAAGGATGAGGGCTGTTCTCACCTTGGAGGGCATGATGTTCCATAGGGCAGGAGAAATGACAGGAAAGGTTCTTCTGCATCCCACCAGATAAAATTCCTTGGCTGGTGAGGTCCATAGCTTGCTTCTACTGGGGTTGGTGTGGTGGGCTAATCTCACAGGGGTGAGCTGGTTCCTCAAATAGCCTGGAACCATGCCACACAGGGCTTTAAATGTGATAATTAACACCTTGAATTGGATCCAGATGCAAACCACCAGCAATGAAGTTCACAATTAAGCCCACCTTATGGGCACCAAAAACTGCCTGTGCAGCTATGTTCTGCACCAACTGAAGCTTCCAGAGAGCCGAGGTGGCGCAGTGGTTAAATGCAGCACTGCAGGCTACTTCAGCTGGGGTAGAGATGAAAAGTTGGGTATCATCAGCATATTGCAGTTCGGCTGTTCAAATCTCACCGGCTCAGGGTTGACTCAGCCTTCCATTCTTTCGAGGTGGGTAAAATGAGGACCCAGATTGTTGGGGGAAATACGCTGACTCTGTAAACCGCTTAGAGAGGGCTGAAAGCCCTATGAAGCGGCATATAAGTCTAACTGCTATTGCTATTGCTATATTCAAGTGTAGCCCCAAGTAGAATCATCATCATAATCATCATATTTTTTCCCCTGCAGGTGAAACGTCCATTGTTTGGATTATGGCAGTGAAGTCTCCTCCTCCTAGAGGTGCTGCTGGATGCTGCCAATTTGTTTGAGTGGAACTGAGCTGAAAACAGTCCAAATCAGCATCAAGGCTCTAGTGACAAGCCCATCTGTCAGCTTTTGTTTTTGCTGCAATTAATGGCCACACACAAAGCCCCATGTAGCGTGCCTTACAGTATTCTAAGCATAAGCTGACCAGGGCTTGAATGGCTGAGCACAGGGACTTCTTCTCATTTAAAATGTGCTTTATTAATAGTCCACTATACAGAGGTGTCCATAGAAGAATAAGGGGGGGGGAGCAAACAATGCAAACAGTTGTATTGTTGCAACACAAACTGCCTCCCTTTTAGATACACGTTGTGGTACAAAAAGGGCAGAGCTTGTGTTGTAAAGGTGCGACACTCTCATTGATCATTTTAATGAAACATTGGATCCTGCCGATGCTTCGTCCTGTAAGAAGCTTGAAAAAATCTCTCTCAGGCCACCTCATATGGAAATAATAGAATGCTCCCTTTGTCCCGGGCTTTTGTTAGCAATGGCAGGTGAATAAATGCAATATCATGAAACCATAATGGGATGTTGGCAGCTCAGGAATATTAGGTTGGTAGCAAATTAATACTAGCACAAGCATTTGGGACCTGAATGTCATAAGCTGCCTGCTTTTGCCAAAGAACGTTGCATATTCTTTGCATTATTCAGGAGCAATGGCTCAGGTTTGATCTAATGTGGCTTGAAACAGTGGGACAGCAATCAGCTCAGCTTTCCTGAATGCATTGCTTGCCCTTAGGACCCATTCATCTATTACACAAGGAGATCATTTCTGCTTGCTGCAGCTTAAGATACAGCAGAACATTATTGTAGAGCCTTCGTAGGAAGTGCCTACATTATTCCTGGTGGTCTTTGGAGAAGCATAAAGGGAACGCCATTATTATCCATTTCATCCATGTATCACCCTTATATGCTGTAGATTAGATAGCAGACATAAGAAAGCATCAGTTCTTCATTTGGATAGCTAATGGGCTGAATCTCATAAACAATATGTTTTCCTCCCCTCCCATAGCCCTTTGACCATCTCTCTGCAATGAAACCAGAACTCTAGATGCTGGCACAGAAAGTATTGTCTATTCTTTTTTGCAGCCTGCTTTTTCTCGCCGCAGAAGATGCAACTTTTTGGAACTATCCTCTGAAACTCAGAGTTCCTGATGCAAATGCTGAGCTAAAAGGGAACAAGGAAGGAAAAATAATAATAAAAGGGGTTCCTTTCTTTCTTCTTTTTCTTTCAGCCCTCTTCCAATGCATTCACTCTTGGAGAGTCTTGTCATCAGAGCAAGGAGTAGTTGGAAGAATGATCTTTTAAATAGATCATTGGATCTATGGAATCTATGGAATAGATCATTGGATCTATGGAACGATCTCCCCGTGGAGATTCGTACCCTCACCACCCTCCAGACCTTCCGCACAGCCCTCAGAATCTGGCTATCCCGTCAGGCCTGGGGCTAAGATTGTAACCCGCCGAATGGTATGAATGTTGTGTTTTAATTATGTATTGTCTTATATGTAAAAAGTCTGTTTTCCCCCCTTTCCTTTTTGGATTGTGAGCCGCCCTGAGTCCCCCCAGGGAAAAGGGCGACATATAAATAAACCTTCTAAATCTAAAAAATCTAAATCTATTTGATCTGTTGATAAATATGGCAGAAATCACTATTTCTACCATAACAAATAGGTAAGTGTCTGTTCTTTTTTTGATGGCAAACCAGAAATGGCCATGGAAGCCAAGAGCCATGGGAATGGATGGAAGGGGGCAGTATTGCAGTGGGCCAATACTACAGGTCACCTCATGGTCTTGTTCCATACAAATCAAAAAAGCAAATTATTGTTCTGCTGTTCTGTTTGATCTGGCTTTAGCCTGTTCCAGATGCCTGATAGCACCAAGCTGAAGGCTCTACTATGATGCTCCATAAATGTCCCATAAATGATCAGCAGGCCATCTGGGTATCGGGACAAGAGGTGAGATGGTTTTCTGGGTGTATCTTAGGAATCAAGCATTCACGTGCATTTACACAATCCATAATTTTTTAATACATCTTTTTTTTAAAAAGAATCTGGTTCACATCTGGCTTTTATGGCATTCAGCTTCAGAGAATACTAAACTTGTACAACCAAAAGTCTGGCACATTATAGGAATTTCAAGGTTGAGTCCATCTCATTTGTTTTACTTTCAAGAACAACGTCATCTAACACCCCCCCCCTCCCCAATTAAATGTCAAATATTGTACAGCAAGAGAGCCCGTCTGGTGTTGTGGTTAAGTCATCGGGCTAGAAACTGAATGTTTGTTGGCACAAAGTCAGCTGGGTGACGTTGACAACCTAAATCTATGAAGAATAGGATCATTTAGAAGCCAGATAGAAACAAAAGTAGAAAGTATATATTATAATCCTGTCACCACTTCAGAACTTTAAGTGTGTGTGATTGATTTAATGTTGGGGTTGTAGATTTATGCTAAAGTATGCTGGAATGAGCATTGCGCATACCTTCCTAAGCATTTTTGTTTTGTCTTGTGAGACAAAATTAGCCCCCAGAAGAGTCCCATTATTTATTTTCCCTTCTTTGTCTGTCCATTCTTTGAAATAGGTGATGAGAAGGCGATCTGCCTTTAAAAAGAAATGTGAAGATAGGTAGCAATTTTCTGGGTTTATAATGAACTTCCTACCTGCAGATGTTAAAGAGCAGAAAAAAAATGCATTAAAAACTTGCTTATCATCAGTTTCTGAACAGCATCTTAAATTTGAAGGGGTTTTTTAAACTAAAGTGCATCAACTCCCTAGCATTTGAGTTTCGGAAATGTTTGTGAGATTTCATCCTTCACACTCTCAGCTTTCATACTTTGGAGATCAACAGCCAGAGATTTTCTTTAGCTCACCACAAATACACCACTTTGAAAAAGAAAACACATGCATATTAATGGAACTTGGGATGTTCAAAAACCTTCTTTTCCAACAAGGACAACATCGGGGCTCATTATTGTTTGGGCAAGATCAATTCTCTCACGAGGCAGAGTGAGATGATTGCCTTAGGCAGTGGATGCGAGGGGACAGCAGCTTCTGTCTTTTTTTCTCCTGAATTCCCCAGATGTCTCAGCTGGAACAGAGATCTGAATGGCGCAGAACCTCTAAATTAGCTTGCTTCCTCCCTGGAAATCATAATCCCATTGTCAAAGAAGTAAGGGTCAAATATAACATTAGACCAATCAGTTTCAATATACTTTAGGCTCTGGGGAAGTGACAGCATCCTGCCCATTCATTTGGGCTGCAGTATTGGTGGGCAACCCTATTGATAGGCTCTTTCTGAGAATCATAACTAGCAGTCCTTCCTGACTAATTTCCATAATTACATTCCATTCTTACCCATCTTCCTTGCTCTGTCATCTATCTACTATCTATCTATCTATCTATCTATCTATCTATCTATCTATCTATCTATCTATCTATCTATCTATCTACCTACCTACCTACCTACCTACCTACCTACCTACCTACCTACCTACCTACCTACCTACCTACATTTGACATTTGACATTTGACATTTGACATTTGACATTTTATTAAGACTTATAGGCCGCCCTTCTCCCTGAGGGGACTCAGGGCGGCTTACAATCATAAGGGAAGGGTGTGCAGTAACAAGAGACAAACAATAAGTGACCAAAAATAAAATGGTAAACCACAACATGCATTCAACAGTCAACACTTTGGCGGGTAAATTGGAAACCTATCCCCAGGCCTGCTGGGAGAGCCAGGTCTTGAGGGCTGTGCGGAAGGTCTGGATGGTGGTGAGGGTACGAATCTCAACGGGGAGATCGTTCCACAGGGTCGGAGCTGCAACAGAAAAGGCTCTCCTCCGTGTAGTCGCCAGTCGACATTGACTGGCGGATGGAATTCGGAGGAGGCCCAGCCTGTGCGATCTAATCGGTCGGAGGGAGGTAATCGGCAGAAGGCGGTCTCTC
This sequence comes from Thamnophis sirtalis, assembly GCF_051295495.1. NCBI lineage: Eukaryota > Metazoa > Chordata > Lepidosauria > Squamata > Natricidae > Thamnophis > Thamnophis sirtalis. The sequence goes on from NW_028261388.1 coordinate 84,829,318, forward strand.
AAGTATCCAGATCCACTACCATGGAGTGCTTTAAAGGTGGTCATCAGTACCCTACCTACCTACCTACCTACCTACCTACCTACCTACCTACCTACCTACCTATCTATCATCTATCTATTATCTAATCTCTCTCTCTCTATCTATCTATCATCTATCTATCTAATCAATCTATCTAATCAATCTATCTATCTATCTATCATCTATCTATCTAATCAATCAATCTATCTATCTATCTATCTACCTACCTACCTACCTACCTACCTACCTACCTACCTACCTACCTATCTATCATCTATCTATTATCTAATATCTATCTATCTATCTATCTATCTATCTATCTATCTATCTATCTATCTATCTATCTATCTATCTATCTACCTACCTACCTACCTACCTACCTACCTACCTACCTATCTATCTATCTATCTATCTATCTATCTATCTATCATTTATCATCTATCTATCTATCTATCTATCTATCTATCTATCTATCTATCTATCTATCTATCTATCCATCTATCTATCTAATCAATCTATCTAATCTATCTATCTATCTATCTATCTATCTATCTATCTATCTATCTATCTATCTATCTATCTATCTCTCCATCTCTCCATCTCTGTCTGTCTGTCTGTCTGTCTGTCTGTCTGTCTGTCTGTCTATCTATCTATCTATCTATCTATCTATCTAATCTATCTATCTATCTATCTATCTATCTATCTATCTATCTATCTATCTATCTCTCTCTCTCTCTCTCTCCATCTCTCCATCTCTGTCTGTCTGTCTGTCTGTCTGTCTGTCTATCTATCTATCTATCTATCTATCTATCTATCTATCTATCTATCTATCTATCTAATCTATCTATCTATCTATCTATCTATCTATCTATCTATCTATCTATCTATCTCTCTATCTCTCCATCTCTCCATCTCTCCATCTCTCCATCTCTCCATCTCTGTCTGTCTGTCTGTCTGTCTGTCTGTCTGTCTGTCTATATCTATCTATCTATCTATCTATCTATCTATCTATCTATCTATCTATCTATCCATCCATCCATCCATCCATCCATCTATCTATCTATCTATCTATCTATCTATCTATCTATGTGACTGCCTTGTTTAAATCATTTAAGGCTGTCAACAGGGAGATAAAGTAATAGCTTTACTTACCTTGCCAAGTTGCTCTAAGTTATGGTGCAGAATAATCTAGACCTACATAAAGTATCCATTGCAACAGCTGTGGGAAGAGAGGAAATGTTCTGAGAATATCTTGCCGAACCTTTTGCCCCAAATCCTGTCCAATCTGTGTGAGTGAAAATGTTGGAAAAAGCTATAAGATTGTGTATTTCCATCTTACTGTCTTTCTGAGGTTTCCTAGCTATGATTTCCAGGCTTAAGAAATGTAATTTTTTAAAAACAAATTACTGTTCTATTATTTTTTTAAATTAATTTCTTTGCCTACTTGTAAACCTCCAGTTAGGATAATAAGCTTCCTCTTCTTTTTTCTACCTAGAAGTAAATTGGAAGTAAAAGTAGATTTGGAGTAAATATCCACCTTAATGAAAATGCAGTATTAGGTTTTGAAATCTGAAATGGACTAAATTAAAGAAGTGACATAGAAGTGATTTAGAAAGCAGCACTTATCATCTTTAACAAGCATCAAGATTTTGTGCAAAAATAATCTTTTAAATATTCTGACAAAATCTTTATTATAAGACCCATCCCCCCCCCAAAAAAAACCATGAAAGCTTTGAAATTACACATTTATTAACAAAATCTAAGACATTTGTAAGGGTCCAGTCCATTTCCCTTCAGAATCTGATGCTCTTGTGCTGAAGTAAAACTTACTATTCTGTTTCTGTTGTTTGGATGACTGTATGGTGACTTGTTATTTCCCACACAGAGGAAAAAATCACAGGTTCATGTTGTCATGATTACTACAAGACAGGCCATTTTATATAGTATTTTTTATTATTGATGCTTTGCAAAATACCACTTTACATCTACGGTTCTCCAGCTGTGCATCCCAGCATCCCAGTGCACCACACCATATTCATAGAGGCTCCACGGGATATTTTTCTACTAAATAAATGGAACTGTGTTGCAATACCATCCCTGGGAACGCTAGGAGTATCATAAAAAACATTACTGAGACATTAAGCAGGCCATGAATTGGGAAAGTTTGGGAAACTGCTTTAGACTCTGATGCCAAGAGTTAAGCCATGCTAGTGTTGAAAATATAGTTTGCATGATCCAATCTGGATCGGTCGCCGGACCAGAAATTTTGTCTTCCAAGCTTTTGGACTCCATCTTTATGGAAATTCTCTGTTTGCTCTGGGATATTTTGTGTGTGGTAGACAGCTCAGAGTACATAGAGGAGTTTTCTGAGAATGGGCTCCAGAAGGAGAAGACAAAACCTCTGGTTCCAGTGACAGGCCCAGTTTTGTTCCTGCAGCTTTATCCTGGGATATGTATATTCATCTTCATTTGTAAAATATAGTTTGTTGAAGGAAAAGCACAACAAGTAGTATTTTTGTCTGCTTATATTTAATGGCAACCTATATGTGGGAATGGCACTGTCACTGATTATGGGCCAGTGTCAGCCTCTGCTTTGCTATCGCTTCGCCTGCCATGAAACGGGGAGGGAGGGCATGGTATTTGGGAGGGGTTACTCGTTGTGCTGGAGGAAGGTTCTGGAGTTCACCGGCTGATCGGACTACGCATGCGTGGGTGTTTCCCGCCAGGACTAACGGCACCGACATTCCATCTTTGTGATGCCTTTGAAGTTATCTCACACCTGACACTTGGAAGAATTATGGAAGAATTATGATTGGACTGGAGCTGTGATGCCAAGGGGTGGGGAATGGGCTATTCTATATATCAATTGCTTTCGCGCCTAAATAATCAGACTTCGCTTCGCTATGCCTTTAATCATTCTTAATTAGTAAAAGTACACTTGATTTCCACACATGGAGTCTTGTGGTCTTTCTTTCCTAATTAATTAATGGAGAGGTGTTGACAGCCAGTGTTTGGGCAACAAATTCTTGCCCCAAACATAGGCTATAGCCCTGAGGCAAACGAGACATTCTATGTAATATAAGGGCTAAAGGAAATATATGCAAATTCTTATGGACAAAATGTTATGTTCATTGTCAATTTGAATTGAAATTAGGATATAGTCAGGATCAACGTGTTCTGTAGACAACAAACTCGATTAAGGCTGTTGTAAAAAGTACTTGGAAGCATCTGTTGCTTCAGAATGCAGAGGTACATGCACTACTGGATAAAGTACGGTATAATGAAATACCATTGCTATGTTACCTTCACTGGCTTCCACAGGCTTCTAGATGCTTATGCAACAGCCTTTCATGGAGGTTCAGATGCCTGTGTCCCTGTTGGTCTTCCATAACATAGCAATAGCATTTAGCAATGCCATTTAGGCTTATGTACTACCTCATAGAGCAGTGGTAGCAAACCCTTTTTGGCTGCTGTGCCAAAAGCGGGGGGACCCGGCGTGCCAAATGCATAATGCTATGCACACGATCGGTGACAGCCGCCCCCCTTTTGCCATGGTTTTTTAGCCTTCTCCGGGCTCCAGAGGCTTTCTAGGAGCCTGGGGAGGGAGAAATAGCCTCCCCGGACTTCCCTGGAGTCTCCGGAGGATGAATTTACGGGGAACCCGGATGTTTGGGAATGGTGACTTCTGGTTTGTCCGTAGGGTCAATTTTCGACCTCCGGAGCCTTCAGGAGGGCAAAAAACAGCCTCATAAGGAGGCTGAAGTCAGCTGGCCAGTGCGCGCATGCACACTGGCCAGCTGACAGGGCAATGTCTCGTGTGCCCTGACAAATGGCTCCTCGTGCCACCTGTGGCACGCGTGTCATAGGTTTGCCATCACGGCCATAGGGTTTTACAGGACTCTCTAGATGGTTTGCAATGTACTGTAGAAGTATTATTTGAGTATTGCCTCCAACAATCTCGGTCCTCATTTTACTGTCCTTGGAAGGATGGAAGCTGAGTCAAACTTGAGACCTGTCAGGATTGAACACCAGGCTGTGGGCAGAGTTTTAGCTGCAATGCCTCACTTTAACCACTTCACCACCAGGGCTGAAGATCATGAAGATTATGAAGACCTAGCTTTTCTCCCAAGCAATGAAACCAATAAGTTAATGGTGCTTTTATGTTGTGATTATAATTTTTACAGTGTTTGATTTCAGTGTTATTATGTTCCTGATATCATATTTCTATTATTTTCTTATATAGTGTTTTTAATTAAAGGGAAAGAAGGAGGAAGAAAAATATACACACAAATAGGCCCAAAAGGAAAAGAAAAAAATAAGAAAAAATAAGCACAAAATGAGTAAACACCGAACTTGCAAGGATCATAAAATTTAGGTTAAATATTCAGTATTTATTTAATTTTAAGTAACTGAATCTATTAGATTGCTTGAAAAACTGAAAATTAAAATCCAAGTAGCATATGGATATCAATAGTTAAAATAGTATAAATTCACAACTTGTGATTAAGAAACAAAGTAATTTGTTTCCAAGCAATTAAAGACTTCATGCTAAGAGAAACCAAAATTTTGGATGTGGTACAAGCCCCTATATAGAATTAAATCCAAAAAATGTTTCCAAGTTGAATTAAATTGTTTGTCAGCTTTATTTTTGAAATAATACAGTTATTTTGGACATCTAGGCATTCTCCCAAAGCTTAATTACCGATTTACAGAATAAACTATGTACATTTTCCAGTTGCAAATGTATAATATTTTTACACCAATTACTAATTCATACAGCTTTGTGGAACTGTAAAGCTTTAGTAATAATGTATAAAATATTTTAGTAATATTTTAATATATATTATGTTTAAATATATATTATTATATATTTAATAAACATATTTATATTTAATAAAAAATGTTTACACTATGTTGCCATGCTATCTTTAAAAAAAACGACCAAGTCAGTAGGAATTTATTGATTAAATAATGAAAAAATATGCAATGATATTCATGCTTTTCTGTCTTCAAAACACTCCACATATATTATCAAGAACTTCTATGGCATCTCTATATCATAGGTCACTGTTACTGCCTCCATTTTGCAGATTTGGGAGAAGGAGAGTTGAAAGATAATCATTTGCCTAGGGCTACCAGATTCATTCATGGTGAATGTGATCATTCTCCTCTTATTCCATCAGGATTTTCTGGTTGAGAAGTCAGCCTCTGGCCACAGTAGTCTTCTAGCTTTCTGTGAGCTACTCCATGATGAGTGAATTCATCTCCATTTTTCTATGGGTCTTCAGCAATTAATGAGAAGCTGCCAAGAGTAAGAAAAATGCAATATCTTTCATCTCAGTTGTCTCAAGTGTTTATCATCATTCATAAATTTATTATTTATGAATGATGATAGGTGATATGGAGAATATTTGTAGCTCAGGGTGGGAATGAGAGGGCCTGGTACTCTATGAGCTTGATCATTTTCTTTTAGATGTTTCATTACCTAAACTAGGTAAAATCATCAATGCTAGTTACTAGCACTGTTGCTGTTACCTAGTTTAGTTTAGTTTCGTTTCGTTTATTTGTCTTGTATGCCGCCCACTCCCGAAGGACTCCAGGCGGCTCACAATAAACAAGGGAAGGGGGATAAATAGACAAAAACAACACTTTAAAAAGAACACAACATTCACAGTTTCCGTGGGGCTGGATGTTTCACAAGCCCTCCGGCCTGCTGGAGCAGTCAAGACTTGGTGGCTTTGCGGAAGGCCGGGAGAGTAGTAAGGGTCCGGATCTCCACGGAGAGGTCATTTCAGAGGGCTGGAGCTGCAACAGAGAAGGCTCTCCCCTGGGGAGTCACCAGCCGACATTGGCTGGCAGATGGAATCCGGAGGAGACCTAACCTGTGAGATCTAATCGGTCTATGGGAGGTAATCGGCAGGAGGCTGTCTCTCAGGTACCCAGGTACCTGGTTTGAGTAATGATGGGGTAGGATGTCTAGTCTGGATCACATTGATTCTTCTGTCTATAATATCAACTTGATATCTATAGCATTCTATCAGAATGTATACATAATGAGTTATTTATACTATCCATTAATTTCCTTCCATTTTTAAAAAAAGATTGTTGAATAGCTATGTCTGTATAGGAGTCTTTAGTAATTTTTCAGAGACCCAAGAAAATAAACAACTTCTGACAAAATAAATCAATATAGAATTATCATTCGAGTTACAAATAACCAGGCTTAGGTTATCATTTTTTGGGATATATTATGCAAAAGCACAGCTGTTGTATGAAGTCTATAGTAGGGTAGAAGATAGTATGAAGGATGACCAGCAGGAAATTGAATTAATGCAGCAATTGTGCAATGGGTCATCTTCTTCTTCTTGTGCCATATCTGTCATTGGATGTTGGCGATCCTGTTGGCAATCCTATTTTTGTCAACAGCCGCATTAAAAAGGGCTGCTGAATTGGGCAATGGGTATACCATTGAAAAACCTTAAGGATCAAGTTAGGGGCAGATCAGTTTGGAGATTGTCTATGTGGTTTCTAAAAGTTTATCCTTATTGAATGGCTCATCATTAATAAAAAAGATTCCCCCAAATATGTCCTAAACTAATTTGATGATATTAAATGTTTTAAGTCAAGAACAGACTTTCCCTTAATTCCCAAAAAGTCTTTAATTCATGTAAAATGTTGTTCCTCAAAATAAGACTAAAACTCTACAAATTTGATTGGTCATATCAATATTCAATTAATACCTTTTAAATTTATTAGAGGATTCAGGCAGAAGCCTCAAATTCATTGTGGATTTTATCTATGCAACATTTCTGTCAAAATCATAACATAATACAGCTTTCTTGAAACTTCTTTTCAGACATGAGGTTAAAGCTCAGGAGATGTAAATAATTACAATAACAAGAGATGATTGCATTAAATGAGGATGTACAATAATGTATTATTCATCTTGATATAAACAGGTTAGCATATATTCTTTTACTCCTTTAGATATTCACTCACAGCTGGGTCCTCTGCATTAAAAAAGGTGACTTTTCTCACATCACTGAAATGTGTATCTATGCTAAATAAATAAATAATCTTTGTATTTTTGTAATTTGTGAATATTGCATATGACAATGACTGTGTTATCCTTGTCTTCACAAAATATCTGCCCCAAACCCCATTTTTTTAGGCAAGTACAATATTTATTGTACTTATCAGACTTTAAGATTCAAAAATAAAATGGGCTGGAATGAACTGAAATGTTAAATGCAAGGAAAGCACAAATGATCCAAAATAACAAAAACTGCATAATCGAAACTATAGAGCAGTGTTTCTCAACCTTGGTGACTTAGCATAGCTGGCTGGGGGATTCTGGGAGTTGAAGTCCACAGGACTTCAAGTCACCAAGGTTGAGAAACACTGCTCTAGAGGATACATGAGTTGGTATCCAATAACTTCCAGAAAGTCAAAATGAAAAGGAGGATAGTATAATAGTATATTTTGAAGCAACCTTCACAATCTAAGACTAAAACAATATAAAAATCCAGGATAGCCATCACAGTTTGGTTTGTAGCAATGTCATTTATGCAATCAATTGTTGTAAACTAAGGAACATGTTCATGATTTGGCTTTTACTGGTGGGAATACTTAAGAATTCATAATACTTAAGATCTGGACATGCAACCATATGAGAACTGGACCCCAATTAGTGCTGTTATTTCCTCTTCCAAAATAAGCACAAGGAGCTTGATCTTGGACTGGGACCTCACAAGAGTTACTCCCTGCTTAAACTTCAATTCTAGTTCCGGTTGAGTGACAGGGACAGTTTAAGGATTCTGGATGTCCTGTGCAATATCAGATTTAGAGCTTCTTCTATGCAACCATTTCAGAGACTCCCTTTAGAATAATTATTTAAAACATAAATCCAAAGAATCTGAGCTAAAATTAAATATGCATTGATCTAAATACGTATGCACATTGTTAAATATTTAACAATATGCATATGTATTTAGAACAAATAATTATTGCTTAGGAACAAGTGGGACTAGAAACCTGGTCATTAAGTGAAGAAGTCACTAAATAAAAACTGAGATGATGATTAACAGCTTACTTCAGTTTTCCATTCCTTCCATTCCTCTGTTTCCAGACACAGAGAGTTTATAAATGCAAGGATTGTTTGTAAAATTATGGAGGGAGGTGTTTCATAGCAATAGCACTTAGACTTATATACCACTTCACAGTGCTTTTACAGCCCTCTCTAAGTGGTTTACAGAGTCAGCATATTGTCCCCAATGATCTGCCTCCTCATTTTACCCACCTCAGAAGGCTGGAAGGCTGAGTCAACCTTCAGCCTGGTGAGATTCGAACTGCCAAACTGCTGGCAGCGGGTGATTAGCAAAAGTAGCCTGAAGTTCTGCACTCTAACCAGTGCACCACTGTGGTTCTTAACTGAATAGTCTTGCTCAAGTTGGTGTCATCTCTGCTTAACAAAGCAGTTCAGCTCCATACCAATAAATACAAGACACTATAGACTCTTCTATGTGCTACATAACTATTATTAACAATAAATTAAAATACAGTAAAATGGCTGTCCCAGGGGTGGGTTTCTCGCCCCGTTCCAACCGATTCGGTTGGAATGGGGCCGGCGGCGTCCTCGTGCATGCGCGCAGTGCACGCATGCGTACTAGCGCCTGTGCAATGCTCCAGCTGCTCCTGGAGGATTGTGCAGGCGCTGTATGCATCCTGCGCATGCATGGAAGCGCAGAACTCGTCAAAACCGGGTAAGAAACGCGGGCGGGTGGACCCTTCAGTGTTCCCGGAAGTTACTTACTTCTAGGTTCGCCGACCAACCGGTTCGCGGGGACCGCCGCGAACCGCCTGAAACCCACCCCTGGGCTGTCCCAACACTCATATTAATTATCATACACACATTTTCTACCAACAGGGTCTTCCCATGAAATTTGCAAGAAGCAAAGAATAAACAATAAAACACGCTTTGACATATTGCCACAATGGACAATTCTTGCCCTCTTGGGAAGTCTTTTAAAATCAAATGGGGCTTGGGGTGTACTCTGATGTATTTATGAACGTTCTATATAAAAGAATTTAATTTTAGTTAAGAAGGGGAGACTACCTTTTTAAAAATTCATTGGACATATTAGTAACCGACCTAAGCAAATTATAAATCATGCATTTGCAGACTATCAGAGTATGATTACAGAAACAGACCAATTCAAACAAACCAAAATCAATTCAGTTCAAGCCATTTCATTTGCAATTCAAGGAGGTAAAATGCACAAGAAACCCTAAGAGTTCCTGCCGTATTGGTTATATGGACATCAACCACATAGATGTTTATGGGCAGAGCTATGTATGAACTCCATCTGAACTCTTTCCCCAAATCTCATAAATGGCATCATTATAGATACTTGTTAATATGAATTGCCTTTTGAGGTGAATATTAAAGTCCAAATATGCAGGGCTTCAATTTAGGGGCCATAAGCAACCACAGCAAGAAAAACAAAACAACACAGTTATACTTCATTGTACCCTGATTATAGTTGCTTTCCCCCCCCTCTTAATAGAACATGAAGATTTCCTTTTGGATTTATGGATGCAAATATACTGTACATCACTATTTTGTTTTGTATGTGTGTGTGAAAAAAGAAAGAATATACATGCATGTTTTTAGTCATACAGAATATGCACATAAATATTAATTTGGCCTACATCATCACATTGCATTTATTATAGATAATCCTCAGTTTTAATGTTAACTGTAAATCAAGACCCCGATTTTGCATTTCAAAGCTACGTTTAACATCGTATTGTGCCTGCATTTGTGCTTAATCCATTTAAACAAAGGTTGGACACAAGACCCTGGTGGATCAATCCAAAGAGCTCATTAATACTGCAATTTATTTGACACAGTGGCAAACAACATGCATTTAACTAAGTTCATAGGCATATTGTTTTCTTAGTGATGGGAAACATGCTCCCTTTGAGTCTGGCTCCTGGGAGTATTTTTGCCATTGTGATAACATTAATACAAATTTTGATTGCAAGGGGTATAAATTGATAAATAGACAACGACACACACAGGTTTAATACTACTGTAATTCCTGGCCAAATGTTCAAGTATTAAGAAAAGGTAAATGTTTCTCTCGCACATATGTGTTAATCATTTCCAGCTCTAGGGATGGTGCTCATCTCCGTTTCAAAGCCGAAGAGCCAGCGCTGTCTGAAGATGTCTCTGTGGTCATGTGGCTGGCATGACTAAACACCGAAGGCACATGGAATGCTGTTACCTTCCCAACAAAGGTGGCTCCTATTTTTTTCTACTTGCATTTGTATGTGCTTTCAAACTGCTAGGTTGGCAGAAGCTGGGACAAGTAACGAGAGCTCAGCCCATTATCCAGCACTAGGGATTCCAACCGCCAAACTGCCAACCTTTCTGATCGACAAGCTCAGCATCTTAGCCACTGAGCCACCACGTCCCTTCTTCAAGTATATACATTATTAAATTAATTAAAGACGTAAAAATAAACTCTCTACCTAGACACAATGACATATATTGTTGAATACATTAGATTACTGTTCTACAAGAATCAGATTTATTGAAGCATGGAATGAAATGTTCTGTTTTTAACATAAACGTTTGAAGCTTTTTGTACAGTAAACCATATTGCAAAAATACGTGTTCTTGAGAATAAAGCAATGATTAGCAGAGTAGAACAGACTGAAGCTGTTATTGTGTGAGTAGAAGCATTAGGGGGGGGGAGTTCCTATTTTATTTGTGATGCTTATCAGAAGAATCTTTTAAACTGAAGAGACTACGGATCATTATCAAGAAAACAAATGAAACAGCAAAATAATACAATATCAATAATGACCCAGAATTCTGAAAATTCATCACATACATCAATTCTCTTTTAGAAAGAGGAAATTTCTATTTTTTAGAATTGAAGATAAGCAGCAAGAAAAAATCACAATGTACCAAGACTTGCAAACTGAAGTTGAGCAACTGTGGAAAAAGAAACCGAGTGTTGTCCCGATTGTAATTGGAGCCCTTGGAGCAATACCTAAAGGGCTACCTCGCTATTTGGAAATTCTAAATTTATTGGACTTTTACATTCTGATTCTACAAAAAACCATCCTACTTGGAACAGCTTATATCCTCCAACGTTACCTTAACCGTTCCTAGATCCTTAGTTAGGACAAAGGCTGTTGAGCTACCAACCAGCCCCAATGGCTGTGGATTTCAAAGTTTGACCATATACTACTACTACTACTACTACTACTACTACTACTACTACTACTACTACTACTACTTCTACTACTACTACTACCACCACTACCACCAACAATAACAACAATAACAACAATAATAATAATTTGCAGAAGGTGGCTTTACTTGTAACTGCCTCCATCCTGTGACGATATCTGTAACACCATCGAACATCCAGACCGAACATCTGGCTAACTGTGAGATGATTAATAATATTAACAACAACAAAAATAATAGCAATAATAAATTAAAAATGAAGTCATTACACTGTTGAATGTCCTGCCAATATAAAGCAACTTGAATTCCTGAACAAACCTGAAGATAAAGAAAAGTACTTATCAGACAAAGAAAATTAAAGTGAAATTTGATGTAGATAGTTGGTGGCAAGCTATCACAAGCGTCCCTCTCTTTCAGACGCCATTAACATTCTGATAAGGACTCAGGTGATAAAGCTTCAATTGCCCTCAGTTGGGAAAGCCCTCAAAATCATATTTGTTTTGGCTTCCCGGCCTGAGAAAGCTCAGATTCAGACGCTTTCAAAATTTCTCAAATGTGTCAGCTACTCAAGGGTCTTAGTCTTAAGAAATAGAACATTGTGTGCCTAGGACTGGGAACAAGTATGAATAAATCTAAGGAATCACCTGGCTCTTCATCTTTGACCTGCTTAAGTTCTCAACTGAGCAAAAATAGAAAGGTGCTGGAATAAGAGTTTTTATATTGAGTGTTTATACCTGGAGTCTGGTTTCTTGTACTAAGGTCTCCGAGGCAGTGTTAGTTCTTTGTTTTATAACGTTCAGATATCCCTTTTCTACTCATTCAGACTATTTTGTGGGGGGGAAAGGGGGAATCAATGATACAGGAATTGCTTAAAACTGAAAGAAATCTCTAGTCGTTAATTTTTGTAATCAAAATATGTAATATATGTACATATTCTAGGTCAGTGTTTCTCAACCTTGGCAACTTGAAGATGTCTGGACTTCAACTCCCAGAATTCCCCAGCCAGCGTTCGCTGGCTGGGGAATTCTGGGAGTTGAGGTCCAGACATCTTCAAGTTGCCAAGGTTGAGAAACACTGTTCTAGGTACTGGTTGCAAGGGATATATTTCATTGGATATATTTATTACATTTATTTGCCTCCCATCTCACAGTTTGAGGTGGCTCTGAGAGTTTCATGATTTAGCTGAAAGAAAGAAGATGAAGAGGTCACAAGAGCATTTATAGAAATTGTGAAGGAAAGATGGTGGGAGAAATAGAACTTAATTTTACATTCCGAGGAAAATGCACTGTCATCGAACTGAAAAATGCTCATAGAAGCTATAACACAGGGTCGGATCAATTCATCTTTTTTAGCCTTTAATACAGTTCCCAGATATTAAAATAATGTATTTGTGGAATATAGACCTTTTCCAGGAACCAGCATTTTAAAAAATGCATATGTAACTTGAACTTTGCAACGGGAGGTTCAAAAATCAGCAAAATGTCCAATTTACATTAACCCAATTTTAATTATCTTGGTTTTGAAGAATTACTACATCTCTCTAGTTCGTGTTGAGCTCTGTTCCCAAGATGGAGATTTCATCCAATCGGAGCATTTCTTACTATGTCAATGCCTGTCAATATAGACTTCTTCTGAGTTTTGAAACTTTATTTTCTAAAATGAAATCATTTTTTTTTAAATAGATAAGATAATGGTAGTCTGGCAAATCTTCTGTCTTTCAACCCTAAATTACTGTGTGTTCATAGTTGTCTCTGGTAAGATGATCCTGAATGATAGGTGTAGAAATGTAGAAAAAATGTAGAAAAAATGTAGCTGTATGCTGGTGTACAGCATTAAAATCAATAATATAAAAGCCCCAGGAATCCTCCACCAGTTTGATAATATTCCATCTTCTAAGATAAGAAAGATACTGTATAGAAGATGTAGATCAAGTTCTACATTTTCTAAATCTCATTATCTTTGCTATAACAATAAATCCTCTAACTTTCTGAGTTTCTTCAGGATAGTAAGATTCTGTATCTCTTTCTGTCTTCTATACTTGAATAGGACATATTCTATTAAACATATCCTATTTCCTCTACTGCTTTTCAAATTCCCTATGAATTCTCTGTTGCTTGGAATTAAATCTATCATTCGTTCTGCTCCTCACATTACTCTGAATATTTTGGTTTTCTCCCATTGAAAAAATATATATTCTACTCTCTGAATTACCTGTCTTTCTTCCATTGAATTGAATAATGCACTTAATTATCATTGATAATATCACATTCCATTTTATTGCTTTGTATTTTGCTTTAAATATTTGTACTACGTTCCCTGAGATAGTCAACTTATTATTATTTGGTTGCCTTTATATCATAACCCTCAACTTCTTGGATTAATTTGTTATGTATAGTTTTATAGTTCAGACTTCCGGAATGTATAAGCCTGTTTAATAACCTATAGCGTAAAAATCCCAATAAAATTGACACTGTTTCAGAAATACTTCATATTTCCTAGGGTAAGATCTGGCTGACAGACAAGGGGAGGTTAGACAATAATCTTTATTGCAAAGAAGAATGAAGCCAAATGAAACAACTGATTATTAGGGAGCAATCATCCTTTTAAACTTCATTGCTCTTTCTTACTACCCTAAATTAATGGATTCTTTGCTACACACTCAGCAGCCTTGAAGCTGAGCAGTTATTAAATGCTTATATAACTGCTATCTCTGGCTTGCTGGCTCTCATTTTAACTTCCCTACTAGGGTCCTTTAAGGCAACACTACATTTTACTTTCTTTTCTTATTTGCTGCTCATCATCATCCGTAGGTGACTCACGTAGTGAAGATATTCTCTTCATTATAAGGGTTATCCGGTCCCTAGCTGTGAGGTTGATTCACTAATACTCTTTAGACAATAACCAATTTTTGTATTTTTAAGAAAAGGAAGAGTTTTGATAGAATTAAAGTTTGGGACTAAATTTTTAATAGGTCTTGCTTTTTTTAGTAACTGCTTCTTTTCCTTTATCTTTTTAGACTTTTGTAATTTATTAGCATTTGACTTGGAAATTTTGAAGTTTCACTGTTGTGAATTGGTTATTCTGTCACCATCAACATCAAGATCAGCACTATAGGTCTTCTAATTTCAAAAAACATAAATGTGGCCTTTGGTCATATTTTGAAGGAATCCCCTAGTGTGCAATATCTGGTCTTATAACACATGGAATTGTGAAACGTAGCAATGTTAATCACTCTTAATAATTATATTAAAACATCCAAAGTACTGTATCAGAAACAGTTTGATTGCTTAAAAAATAAATCAAATGCTGCAGCGCTATTGAGTTGAGTTGAGTTGAGTTTATTAGTCTTGTATGCCACCCACTCCCGGAGGACTCCGGGCGGCTTACAATAAAAAGGGGAAAGGGAATAAATAAGACAGGTAATTTAAGGTGGTTCTGACAAGTGTCATCGGCATCTTCATATCTGGTCACACGGGCGGCAAGCCACTCCCATCCGGTCACATGGGCAGCAAGCCACTCCCATCCGGTCACATGGGCAGCAAGCCACTCCCATCCGGTCACATGGGCAGCAAGCCACTCCCACAAAGGAGGCCACACCCACAGAATAGGTTCGAACAATTTTTGAAACCCACCACTGTACTGTGTGTTTTAGTGACAGTTTAGTCACAAAAGCTGGGTGGGTGATTTTGGGCCAGTCACGTTCTCTCAGCCCAATTTACCTCATAGGGTTGTTTTTGTGAGGAAAATAGAAGGAAGGAGTATGAAGTATGTTCATTCTCTTGAGTTATTTAAAATAAATAAATAAATAAAATGCAGGATAAAAAATCTTTTTTAAAAAACCCTCTACACCACATGTAATAACAGAACCCTACAAAGAACATATATGGATTTCCTGCTCTTAGAAAACCAAAGCATTGAATGAAAATGTTCCAGTCTGGTCTTCTGCCTGAGCTGCTTTAAATAAAACTCTCCATACTATACTTTTGTTTGTCATTTAGAGGAATAAATTAATTTTAAAATAAATTAAAGTGCAAACACTCTGAGATCATCAGTACACTTATGTCCAGTGAACCAAATAATTTGCCTATATTCCCACTTTTTATAGTTATACTAGGATTCTTGGTATATTTCCCCAAATAGCATACTTAAGAAAAAAAAAATCTCAACAGCAATTAATTTTCTTGCAGAGTGCAATTACTCAATGCATAAAGCCCCAGACAATAAAAAAATTCTCATTTCTTTTTCATTATCACCCAGGTTCTTGGCAGTGACTACTAATTAAACAATGGCATTGGAATATCCATGTGCATGAGGCCACCATCTTGGTAAATAATACAAAGTTTATTCAGGAATTATTTATTTATTATTATTTTTTTACCTCACCTTCATTACTTTATAAGTAACTCAAAGTGGCAAAGATACCATAACACTCCTTCTTCCTCCTATTTTCCAAACAACAACAGTCCTGTGAGGTTGATTAAGCTTAAAGAGAGTGGATGGCCTAAAGTCACCCAGGCAGCTTTTATGCCTAAAATGGGACTAGAACTTACAGTCTCCTGGTCTCTAAGCCAGCACCAAAACTGGCTCAATTAACAGTATTAGTTAATTAATCAACTAACAAGCAATTTTTCCAAAACCCTTAAAAATATGTATTCTAATATTACCATGAAGTTGAGTAGATATTTATTCCACCTTTATATTCCATATTTATTCCATGAGCCGAGGTGGCGCAGTGGTTAGGGTGCAGCACTGCAGGCTACTTCAGCTGACTGCTAGTTCGGCAGTTCGGCAGTTCAAATCTCACCGGCTCAGGGTTGACTCAGCCTTCCATCCTTCCGAGGTGGGTAAAATGAGGACCCAGACTGTGGGGGCAATGTGCTGACTCTGTAAACTGCTTAGAGAGGGCTGAAAGCCCTATGAAGCGGTATATAAGTCTAACTGCTATTGCTATTGCTATCTTTGAACATTACTATCTTACATTGTTTGGGCTTGATGGACTTACAAGGTATTTTATTCCTTGGTAAGTAAGCGGTTCTCCTATGGCCGTGATCGCAAA
Source organism: Thamnophis sirtalis (assembly GCF_051295495.1). Taxonomy (NCBI): domain Eukaryota; kingdom Metazoa; phylum Chordata; class Lepidosauria; order Squamata; family Natricidae; genus Thamnophis; species Thamnophis sirtalis. Next base: position 84,845,658 of record NW_028261388.1, read on the forward strand.
CCTATAGTACGTATGCCAAAGGTGGCACACAGAGCCATTTGTTAGGGCATGCAAGGCATTGCCCTGTCAGTCTAGCGTGTATGTGTGCGCTGGCCAGCTACTTCGGCCTTCTTTTGAGGCCGCTTTGAAGCCTCCAGAGCGCGAAAAACTGGCCCTAAGGGCAAATGGCCTTCCGGTTAGCTGTAGTGACATTTTTTTGCCCTCTGGAGCTTTCAAGAGCCTTCAGGAGGCTTTCCTGAAGGCTCCAGAGGGTGAAAAATGGCCCTATGTGCAAACTGGAAGTGACTTCTGGTTTGCGCGTAGGGCTGGTTTTTTGCACTCCGGAGGCTTCAGGAAAGCTCCTGAAGCCTCCAGAGGGCCTCCAGGGGAGGGGAGGCTATTTTCGCCCTCCCCAGGCTCCTAGAAAGCCTTTAGAGCCTGGGGAGGACAAAAAAAAAGCACACCAAAAGTGTGTGTGTAGGGGAGTTCTGGTCGTGTGCGCATGCACGCAGGGGGCAAGCACATATGCACGCTGGGTTGCGTTCATAGCATTATGGGTGTGACATGACCATGCATGCCCCCCCCCTTGAGCTCGACCCACTTTTGGCACGCAAGCCGAAAAAATCATTGAGAATGCTAAGGAACAATGATATAATCTTCACGAACAAATTTCACAGAATATATGGAATTGTAAAGGATGAATTCCACATTAAGATCTTCAGGATTACTATTTTTTTTTTTAAAAAAAAGATCTTATGAAAGTTCTTTGAGAAATGTTTATTGAAAATATGTATATAAATTTTCCACATTGCTTATTTCTGGTGGTTAAATCCAAAGGACAGTTCCGCTAATATGAAAAATAATTTTAATGTTTGAGAAATTGTGGCAATCACACATGGAATGTTTTTTTTTCCCCAAGACATTAGTAATTTTCGGCAAAAAACAAAACAAAAAACATGTCCTTTCTATAAAGGCTATTATGAATTATTAAAGTTGGTGGTGCCACCCACTTCTGTCCCATGTTCTCCTTTTCTCCTAAGCACTAGGCTACATAACTTTATTGTAGTGCAGTGCTGATAGCCCACTTTTGAGTGTCATCCCTTTCAGATGCAAGAGTAAATTTTAATTTTAGTATCCAGAATAATAGCAAATCAGAAATGCCTTTTCTGGGAACACATCCCAGCTTTAACAATAGCAATAAATAGGCTTTGTCTCTGTTGTGATATGGTGCCAGTTCCCCCCCACTCCTTATTCTTGCTGCATTGCTGAGAATGTATTTTAAAGGGGGGAAAATGCAATCATCTCTGGAACATCTATGGCAAAAAAGCCAACAACAACAACATATAATGTAAGTTAAAAATAAACACATTCCCCCCCCCCCCCCCACTATTCTAGACTCTGTTGTTGACTCGGCCTTCCATCCATTGGTGGGTTCCTACCGGTTCAGACCAGTTCGGCTTAACCAGTAGTGGTATGGCGGCCTGGAGCCCCTGAATCAGTTCCCCAGTCTTTATGCCATCTCATGCGCAGAACATTTTTCAGTCAACTGCACATGTACAGCAATGTGTGGCAGGGGTGCATGCAAGTGAAGTGAGCAGAGAGCATACAAAATGCCCTCTCAGCGAACCGGTAGTAAACCAGTTAGGAAGCCACCACTGCTTCCATCCTTCCGAGTTCGGTAAAATGAGGACCCAAATTGTTGGAGGCAATATACTGACTCTGTAAGATGCTTAAAGAAAGCTGTAAAGTACTGTGAAGCAATATACATACATACATACATACATACATACATACATACATACATACATACATACATACATACATACATACATTTGTGTGTGTGTGTGTGTGTGTGTGTGTGTGTGTGTTGTATTTGTGCTGATAAATAAATAAAGGGAGACTAGTATAGATCTATTTCAAGCTATTTAGCTCTCATCAGCTAGCCATACCCTTACTGGGATTCGAACCTGGGCTGTATTACATCTTAGGCAGATGTGTTAACCACTAAGCCACATAGTTCTCCTCCTTTATCAGCTGAGCCAGGGAAATAGGTATGTAATTAGTGTCACAACCCCTGGTATGCCCAAATATGGGAGGAAGCTTACTGCTTCCATTCTCTGTCTATCGGCTCGTCACAAGAGACCATCCAGACAGAAAGCCAATATTTTTACTGTTGCCTTTGTTATATTTGTGTTGTATTTGTGCTGATAAATAAATAAAGGGAGACTAGTATAGATCTATTTCAAGCTATTTAGCTCTCATCAGCTAGCCATACCCTTACTGGGATTCGAACCTGGGCTGTATTACATCTTAGGCAGATGTGTTAACCACTAAGCCACATAGTTCTCCTCCTTTATCAGCTGAGCCAGGGAAATAGGTATGTAATTAGTGTCACAACCCCGGGTATGCCTGGTATCTTGTGACGAGCCGATAGACAGAGAATATATATATATATATATATATATATATATATATATATATATATATATATATATATATATATATATATATATATATATATATATATATATATATATATATATATATATATATATATAAAGTCTAAGTGCTATAGTTATTGCTCTCACCTGAAAAAATAATCACCTTTGTTCCTTTTTTAAAAGTCATCCCCCCCCCATTGACCGTATGTTGAAAACTACCAAAAATTATTCCTACATCATTTGGTAGGCTGATATTATCTTTTAATTCTCTTCAAAGGAACTACTTAGTTGCTATCACGGGACAAAAACTGCACAAGGTGCTTAATAAAGTGCTTGCCTTCTCCATGGTAAAATAATCTGGCTATCCTAAACCTTATCCTAAGTATTTCTCCATGTGTTGGAGTAGCTACCTGAGAATTTAGATTGAGTCCAATCTATCTGGACATACCTTTAACAATCTTTGGACCGTTATGTCATTATCCACTTTTAATGTCAATACTTTTTAATTATATTTTAATGTTAGTATTTTTCAATATAGTGTAAAAACCAACGTGTATTGCTGGTCTTTGACCGTAATAAAGATTTTACTTACTAGATTGACTCCAAGCCTACAATTTCTTATAAATCCTGTGAAGTTTGCAAAATTTTTGTTCTTCTTTTCGTGGAAGGGATGCAGATTCCTTTCACACACACCAACATACTGACACCCACACTTCTGTCGAGCAAGAAACATGTTAGTCGGCCTGCTTCACAAATACAGTTATCAAGTTTTATATCAGGATGGATTTGAAGCGGAACGAAATTTAAACTCAAGGGCAAGAGATTCACGAAAGTTTCATTGAGGGCCTGAGGCTCAACCGCTGCCTGAATGATGCTTTTGTCGTGTGGGGCTCACCGATGTTGCATTCCTAGCATGTCCACATTTCCTTGCTGGTCCATTGATTTCAGGATTAAATGTGAATTCATTCAGTCAGTAGAGATGATAACGTTTGGCGAATCCAACCAACCTTTCGGTGACAATCTGACTCCACCCAGAGTAGGCAGTAATGAAAAGCAGATGACTTTTGTGAATTTGAAGCCCTGGAAGGAATGAACTGGAGAACATTCATCCACATGGAGGGATATTGTTGGTGGTGGTGACAATGGCAATGATTGATGGTTATTATATTTTAGAAGATTAAATGTAACCTCCTGCACTAAGGTCTCGATCTATAGTATTTATTTAAAAAAACTATTCATATTAAGAGTTTTGTTTCCTATCATGTTTAAACTGCAATCAAGAAGGTTGTCAAATATGAAAAGGAAACAGTTTTACAAGAATATCAAGCAGCATTTGAAATAACACTGAAAAGTGCCAATATACTGTGCCCTACATCCTGGTTTCTTTTTCTTTTTAAAAAATCTTGGATGGGGAAAAAAGCTCGCCACTAAATACCAGGACTTTCACTAACACTACAACGTACTTACTGGATGAAAAGTAATAATGATAAAATCTCCAGATTACCTTGTGATATGAATGTCAGGTAAGACATCTGAGCCGAGGTGGTGCAGTGGTTAAATGCAGCACTGCTGGCTACTTCATCTGACTGCAGTTCTGCAGTTCGGCTGTTCAAATCTCACCGGCTCAAGGTTGACTCAGCCTTCCATCCTTCCAAGGTGGGTAAAATGAGGACCCAGATTGTGGGGGTGATATGCTGACTCTGTAAACCGCTTAGAGGGGGCTGAAAGCCCTATGAAGCGGTATAGAAGTCTGCTATTGCTATTGCTATCTGCATAGTTGAGTTAATCCCTATGTAAGTTTTTTTTTTAATTCTTCCACTGCCTATTGGCTCCATCTATAATACACATAAGTTATATTAGTGACTATTTATTTATTTATTTATTTATTTATTCATTCATTTATTTATTTATTTTCAAATTGATAAATACATAGACAAACAGTGCACAGTGATACTGAGTGGCTTATTATTCCTGAGTAAGAGGATGGAGCAACTAATTGTATGGAGAGTTTTTCTAGAAAGTCTCTTGTGACGGAAAGAACTTCCCGTTTCTGTCCTTCTAAAAACTATAGAAGAGATATCCATAGCAATAGTCCTATGAGTTGGGGTTGGGAGAAGAGTATTATGTTTGATTACGACACTTGCTGTTGCTTTGGAAACAAAGCTTGCGTATCTCCATTAAGGGCATCTTAATGGAGCCAAGAGCCAAGGTGGCGCAGTGGTTAAATGCAGCACTGCAGGCTACTGCTAGATTAGCAGTTCAGCAGTTCAAATCTCACTGGCTCAGGGTTGACTCAGCCTTCCATCCTTCCGAGGTGGGTAAAATGAGGACCCAGATTGTTGGGGGCAATATGCTGACTCTCTGTAAACCGCTTAGAGAGGGCTGAAAGCCCTATGAAGCGGTATATAAGTCTACTGCTATTGCTATTGCTATCTTCCACATGTTCTCCCTATATAAAATTAGGGAATTGACATTTCAACTAAAAAAGTTAAAATTGAATTGTGATTTTATTCTGCTGTCTTGCTAGCCTATTAAATTTCAGCAACAAACTGTAGTGAAAAATACTGATCTTGAACTTACAGAAATGGATTGCAAGGTTAAAAAAAAATGAAGAGCAACAGGCAGGATTCTGAAGGGGAGGACAACCATAAGCCATTGCAATTGTTCCAACATCTAATTGGGAGATATACTTGCATCCCCAAAGGTGCCCTTTATATGGCATATATTGATTTTAAACTTGTCTTTAATTCAAATCTAGTGTCTAAACTCTGGGATGAATTGGGAGGCTCTGCAACTGACATCAGCTTTTAGCACTAATGAGAATCCTCCATCAGAAAATCTCCATTCGAGTAAGGTACAGCAATAGCTCCAACATCAAAATAAATTAAACAAGTCTCTTTTGTTTTGTTTAGCCCTGACACTGTTTCAACCTTGCATTAACTTTTCAATCAAGTAACTTACCACTCAGAACTTTCTCTCAACTAAAATTGCAATGTGACAATCAGCTATGGGCCACAAATAAATACAGGCCACTGCTAAATATCTAAAATAAATTTTACAAAGAACAACCACCATGGGCTAGCCATTGCAAAAGAAAAAAACACCTTTAAAATATCCTTGGCTCATTCATGGAGTTGAAAATAAACAGGGTCTGGAAGTTGTATATCCCTCACAATTATTTTCCATTCTTTGGTCTTACGAAGTATGTGTTAAATTCATAAACCAAAGTGCCTAGCACAGTCTTTCTTTAAATATGGATGCAAACTGTGCCCCTTCAATATTTGCATCACAAAGCTGAATGAAAGTATGTAAAAAGCTGTGGTGGTGCAGTGGTTAGAACGCTGTATTGTAGGCTAATTCTGCTGACTTCTAGCAGTTCGATCCTGACTGGCTCAAGGTTGACTTCAACCTTCCATCTTCTGAGGTCGATAAATTGAGGACCCAGATTGTTGGGGGCAATATGCTGACATTGCAAACTGCTCAGAAAATGCTATAAAGCACTATGAAGCAGTATATAAGTCTAAGTGCTATTGCTATTGCTAAAGAGAAATATGTCACAATATAATTAAGCATATTTTGCTGTTTTGCTAAAATCTCAGTTTATTGTAGTTTCATCTGGGTTTTTATCCTGGCCTCCCCCTATACACACACACACACACACCAGTGTACCCATATTCTTCCATCAGGCTTAGTCAAAAGGTGTAATACGAATTCTGCATGGTATAACTTAGGTTATATCCTGACTTATAGCTTTTGGAATAAATTCTGCCAAAATTGTTAAGGACAATCGTTCAGGTTGCTAATTGTATTACCGGGATTATTTTATGATCCGAAGCTCAACTCATGAAAAAAAAACAGGTGATGTGAGGATTTGGATCATTTTTTTTTAAATTATTGGTTAAAAGGTCTTATCAATCTCTTTGGAATATTTTGAACGCAAAGCTTCAATGTAATGGCTTTCGTCCAGGGATATATTGGCATTAGGGCTAAAAAAGTGAAGGGTTGTTATTAAGCAAATAATAAGATATGTGGAATACCAATTGTCAGTTGTTTTAACCTGGATAGAATTAAGTGTTCCCCGAAGGGAGCTGAAGATGCTTGCATTTAACAATCCTCAATTACAGAACAGCCTTTACTTGGCAAGGTGTTGTGATACCAATTCTATATAGTTTGAAAAATACAGGAATATTCTGAATTCTAAGAGAGGTCATCTTTAGAGATTTTTTCTCTCTGTTTTTAATATATCATGCTCATTTTATTGTCCTGATTTTAGGGTCCTTTCAGTATGATCATAAGTTGAAATCTACTTTTTTGCTTCCCAGTTTGTGTGTGTATATAGGTATTATTTATAAGCCACTCATATTTCAGTTGCTGTAGACACAATTCAATATCAAACACAATACAAAAAATGATGCAATAAAAAGCAATAAAATTATAAAATGTTAGGTGATCTATAGGATTAGAAAACTCGTAAACAGAAAATACCATATATCTATATCATATCTCTATATCACTATATCAACTATCTATCTAGATTTAGTTTGTGATGCATACATTTTAAAATTTAATGAAATTGCATTTTACTGAAAATACAATAAACAAATGAATAGAAACTAGAAAGAAAATAGAAGGTGCAGAGAAAATAGAAAAAAAATAGAAAAGAAAAAAATAAGACTACAGAAAAGAAAAATAAAATAAATATATAAAAATGACTTCTTCCTTTCTCACAATAATTATAAACAATTTTAGTAACTTATTGTCATTGCTTAAAATAAAACAAATGATCTCTTCTTCACATTTTTCTAATCCAATGGTTCCCAAACTTTTTCAGTCCACTGTCCCCCTTGGTGCTACAAACTGATTCTCAGTGCCCCCCACCCAGTGGTGGAATTAATTTTTTTTAACTACCGGTTCTGTGGGCGTGGCTTGGTGGGCGTGGCTGGGGGGTCATGTGACTGGGCGGTTTGCACGACGGAAGAAAGATAGTAAGACAGTAAAATTCAAAACTGTAACAATTAATTGCACATTTATTCAAAATCCAATTTAAAAACATTTTTAGTTAATGTTAATTCAACAAAATTGTTGAACATGATCCAGTGATACCAGGTTTTCGAAGTCTGATAGTCATTTATCAAGAACCTTAGTAACTAGTAACTTAGTAAACTCAGTAAAATTTAGTAACTACTTCACTGTTCAGTAAATTCTGTGTAATGCAAAATTTGCTTTAGTCATCAGCACCGGTTTTACTCAACCTATCTTCAGTTCTGCCATTTCTTTTCTGGAAGTCCCTGTTTGTTATACATAGATTTAAAATTAGTTTGTACTAATTTATATTAGGTAGAGCTGTGATGGCAAAATGGTGGGAATGCAGTATTGCAGGCTAATTTTGCTGACTGCCAGCAGTTTGAGTCTCACCAGCTCAAGGTTGACTTAGCCTTCCATCCTTCCGAGGTTGATAGACTTCTTGCTGTGTTGCTGAGAATGTATTTTAAAGAAAAAAATAATACAATTGCATTGATGATTCACTGATCTATGGAGCATCCATGGCAAAAAACAAAATCTAATGGAAGTTAAAAGTAAAACTCATTTTTCCCCCTACTATTCTAGACTCTGTTGTTGGCTCAGCCTGCCATCCTTCCAAGGTCAGTAAAATGAGGATACAGATTGTTGGGAGGAATACATTGATTCTGTAAACTGCTTAGAGAGAGGGAGCTGTAAAGGACCATGAAGTGTTATATAAGTCTAAATGCTATTGCTATTGTCATGTATCTAAATGAATCATATTCTAGTACTTATTCTGGGTACTTGAGAGACCGCCTGCTGCCAATCACCTCCAATAGATCCCACAGACTAGGCCTCCTCCGACTTCTATCCACCGGCCAATGCCAATTGGCGACCACCCGGAGGAGGGCCTTCTCTGTGGCTGCTCTGGCCCTCTGGAACGAGCTCCCTGTGGAGATTCGGACCCTCACCACCCTTCAGGCTTTCCACAAAGCCCTTAAAACCTGGCTGTTCCGACAGGCCTGGGGCTGACGAGTTTCTGTCCCCACTCGAATTGTGTGGTTGTTGATTGTTTTTAAATTGTTGTTGTTTGTCTGTTGTTTTCCTCCTGTTTGTATCCCCCCCCCTTACTTTGGTTTGTGAGCCGCCCTGAGTCCCTCTGGGAATAGGCGGCATAGAAATGCGATCAATCAATCAATCAATCTAGTCACTGATAAAAATGATTCAATTTGATTTTGAAGCCCAGTTTACCACAAACATAACTGTCAGTCAAGTTTAAAACAATATCTTGCAAATCAGTGGTGATTCTGCATCAATTGACATGAACTATTGCTACTAGCATGAAGCAAAATGTATTTCTTCTCTGCTTTAAGGATGTATTTCTTCTATGATTTAAAGAATACAATATGATTATATATTAATTACATCAATAATGAGTTCTTGTGTTGAAAACTTGAGTATGCCCTAGTGGTAGCTAACAGCCTGAATGTATTATATTGTGTTACAAAACACTGACAGATGCCCTCTGCTTACAAATTTATATTTTACTTGATCCATAGAATAAAATGAATTGTTGCTATATCACCAATTGTCAAATGTATTGAGTTAATGAGGTAAAACCTTAGAAGATGCTTCAAGAACCTGGGTAGCAGATGTTGAATATCTTCATCAATAGCCTGAGGATTTGTTTGAGATTGTGCTGGAATTAATGGAATGATATTTTTATTGACAAACGTATTGCATTCTTTTTAAGGTTTATGTCAAGCATGTTTTAAGTCCTACAAAACTTTCTAAAAGATATGGGAAAGTATGCATACATTCTTCTCAAATTGTATTTAAACTGAACCCAGCTGTTAGCTGCACAGGTGTTTGTTGATACATCCAAAAATAAAGGACAACTGTAACAATAAAAAAATATCACCTTCTGATTATAATAGAATTGATTGTTGGCAATTGAAGGCAAGAGAAACATTAAAAATGAGCTCACAGTTTTGTTTTGGTTTCTGGTTCTTTCTTATAGGAGAAAACAATTGTTCCCACAGTTTGTAAAATAAAATAGACTAATGGACCCATTGTGAGTTAAACTAAGGCACTGTCTTGCAAGATTTTTTTTTATTCCTTCAATTATTTTCCTTTAAAAATCATCACAATGCATGCAGAAATAATGTAATACTAAAGCTCTTTGTCCACTGAGGCGACATGTTGATAGATTTTAGGTTTATTTCATAAATATGTTGAATTGTTTCACAATTTTAGGAGATAATTTTATAATATTGCCTGCATTCTGCCTGAACATATATTATGGTTTATTTGAATGAGGGGGAAAAAAAATGATGCACCTCATCCTATTTATCAGGCCAAAACATTTAGACTGGAATACAAAATTAAAATGCTAACATTCTGAGAACAAATAGAAAAACTTTGGGAACCGCAGACCCATTTTTTAAAATAAATTACGTCTATAACTTTATGGTTGTGTGGTTAATTCTTTACAGCGTATAGTGGTAGTTTCCATGTACTCTCAGTCTTAGGGGTTGTTCTCTCTCTGTGGTACTATAAGCTTCTGAAAAATATAATAGAGAACAATAAAACAAGAAAAGGCTCCCTGTGGCCTATTATGTTTTCCTTTTACATATAACCTAATCTTATATTCCTGGTTTGACATTCATAACTAGGACACAATATCCTAAGAGAAAAAGAGAAATTTCTTTATTTTCTTTTGGTATTTTTCCCTCCAGATGCCACTTGCCTTGACAATTGCATCTGAGAATTTGTGAATGAAATTATTGTTTGGTTTGAAAGAGTTAAAGCTATAGATGTTTTGCAAATAAGTATATATTCATGGGTTTTTCAAGACTGATTGAGATACATTTTAGCCTCCCCCTCTCCTCTTCTACACATTACAAGGCATGTTGTTTATTTCAATGAACCTAACTTCTATTTGTCCAATTTCTTGCTGTCTCTGATTTTCTTTTGTAATTCATTCTATTCATCCATGTATTCCCTTGTTATTTTTCTGCTCATTTACATTTTACCTTGTTTTCTCCACACTTCTGGTTTATTTATTTTTTTCTCCCCCCTCCTCCAAGCCACACTTCTTGTTGCTTATCTTGATGTCTTATTTTGTGTTACAAATTGTTGTCTTGCAATGTTATGCTTCTAGATTTTAACACAATGTGTTTCTTCCTCTTGTTAAGAACAAGGGATTATCCACACATCAGTAGGCTGGCCTGCATAAGGGTTATGAGAGCTTTCTGAACTCTACAGCATGGTTAGTGGGTGTGTCGAAATCACTCAGTTGCCAAGTCCCATCAGTTGGGACCAGTTGAAGACGGGGGAACAAAAAGTGAAAATGAGGGTCACGTGGCCACTTGCTCCGTGCTGTTCTAAAAGCAACAACAGGCCTGAGCCAAGAAGGATATCCCCTTACTCACCCAGGCAAAAGATTATTCCTCCCTCTCCTCTTTGTAAAGTTCAGGTAGATCCTCTTTCCTTCTATTAGACAGGCGAGAGGCGAGAGTGAACTTCAGCACTTTTTATTTCAAGGAAAAAGGGAATGCGTTCTGCCAGCTGGGCTGCCAGAGCTTGCCTTTAAAAGAGCTCCTGCAGGCCAGCCAGCCAATGACAGCGATTCAAGTTTCGCGCAGCTTGGGCGGCCAATCCACAGTCAGCAGGCAAAGGTGGCGCAGTGGTTAGGGTGCAGTACTGCAGGCCACTTCAGCTGACTGCTATCTGCAGTTCGGCGGTTCAAATCTCACCAACTCAGGGTTGACTCAGCCTTCCATCCTTCCAAGGTGGGTGAAATGAGGACCCAGACTGTGGGGGGCGATATGCTGACGCTGTAAACCGCTTAGAAAGGGCTGAAAGCCCTATGAAGCGGTATATAAGTCTAACTGCTATTGCTATGTCCGTACATAACACCTCCCCCTCTCCTTTTCAAACTACAGCTGCATTGAGCACCACCTCAAGTGCTTCATTCAGCAAGGGGTGTATCCTTAAATCTGGTTAAAAGTCTATGGTGATTTCTAAATGGCAGCAAGGTGGGGGTTTTTTAACAGCCCTTTGTTGCCCTCCAATTAAGAGTATTTGGATTCTATTTGCAGGTCATCTGGATTTCTGCACCCCAGATATTGGTATTCCTTTCTTCTCATTCAACTCAAGCAGGAAAAAGTAGAAAGAAAAGATAACCGGGCCAGCTGTGATCAAGAGAAACAGCTGTCAGGATCCCTTCCATGATGCTGCTATCAAGATTTAACTTTAACTTTAACTTTTAATAGATTTATGTAGAACATGTTAGCTGGCTGAGGAATGCAATGAAGGAAGAAGTGGAAACAGTGACATAATATATTTCTCTCTTCCAGTCAGTCTTCTGCTATGATTCCTCTGAGGGCTTATGCTTGGTCCACCCTATTTCAGATGAACAAATCAAGGTGGCAATGAGGAGATAATGGAAAGTAACTTTTTTTGATTCCAATTACAGGCATCTAAGTTTTGGTGTTAATATAGTTTGTGTTCTTAGTTTAGATCTATTTTTTTCTTCCAATAATTTTTTTTTGTTAAAGGTATGAAACAAGGAGTGAGTGACCAGTGACTGATTACCGAGTCTCCTGCCTTTAATATATTTATGGCACTGGTAGAAAATAGCATTTACACAAATGCAGAAGGAAAAATATTTAAAAACCATTTTATAATAATAAAAAAAATATGTAAAGTAATGTATTTTTGTCCATTCTCATTTGAGTTTATGGAAAATAACCTATTTTTTTTAATTTATCCACAAAGGAGGATAAATGTTTGATCACATTGTTATGAATTTGGTTTGGGATTTTGATATTTTCCCAAGATGGCCAATTACATTATTTTAGATAGCCAAAGGATGTGCATGTATACTGTCCAATATCTTAATGTCAGTGATCTGTCTAAGATTGATCTCTAGAGCTGGGTAGGAAAGAAAAGAGACTCAGAACATTAATAATGATGAGCAGATGGATATTTCAATGTCACTCATATCAGAGGAAAGGACAATTTAGAGTTCTCTTCTTTCATTCTGGAAAATAGAGGTCCAAGTAGTTCTCTGAAATCCTGCCTTTATTAATTTATCAGGAAGTAATTGCTAGAGCTTTGACTTATTCAGCTTCCAAGATTCTATATAGTAATCTCTTACCCTTTTGACATTTAATCTAAGTAATAAGATTCACACAATCTTTCTTTCTGGATTTGATTTAGTAAATAGTCTGTACTGTACAATTTACTTCTACTTTTTTGATTCAATCAAAGATTTTAGAAGGATAGACAGGGACTATCATTGTGGTAGTTTTTTATACTGGTGGGAATATTTTTCCTGCCACCTTGCAAAATGCAAAAACAGCATTGGCTGCTTCCTTATGAAAACTCTACTAAATGTACCACCAAAAGGAATTACAGCAACACATTATAACAGTCCAAGACTCAGGTAGAAAAAAAAAAGGTTTTTCACTAGAGAACCAAGAGAAGCAATTGTTTGGAAACTGAAGGCTGGGTTTTGAAACAGTGTACATGAAACACTAGTTAAAATTATATAGTACAATAAAAATATTCAAAAATAATGACAGTATTCTGAATTCCATTCAGCTGATCTGCAAGAGTATATTTTTAAAAGTTTGAGTGTGTATAAAAAGTAACTGCTACTCTGTCCATGATAAGTTTGTTTCTACCTTGTGACAAATTGTACTCAATGGGGAAATAAAATATAAGGTGAAATTGAGAATAACCATCAAATTATAAAAAGGCAAGCAAATTATATAAACAAAATCAGTTAAACTGGAAAACACAGTAATCAGTGAAGCCCATTTCAACATAGTTATAGTTAGAGTGGATAAAATAGGCCATTTTATAAAATCAAAGCATGGTTTCAACTAAAAGATGTTTTTAGCAAAATAAGTTTTACCTATTTATTATTCTTACATAGCCCTCCATATCATAAATATAATTCTGGTTGGCTTAGAGATAGGTAGAACATTTTTTTAAAGAACATAAACAGCAATATAAAAATGTAAAACAATAAAAATGATATATCAGCATATAAAATAATCATAAAAATTCATAAAGTTTACATCTACCAATAGCATAGAGTACAACAGAGGTGGTATTCAGCAAGTTCTGGCCAGTTCTGGAGAACTAATAGCAGAAATTTTGAGTAGTTTGGAGAACTGGAAAATACCACCTCTTACTTGCCCCACCCCCATCTATTTTCTGCCTCCCTGGTCATAGCTGATCTGGAGGAAATGGAGATTTTTTCAGTATCCTTCCTCTGGAGTGTGGAGGGAATGGAGATTTTACAATGTCCTTTCCCTGCCACACCTGTCAAGCCACACCCACCAAGCCACACCCACCAAGCCACACCTACCAAGCCATGCTATGCCCACCAAGAACCGGTAGTAAAAAAATTTTGAATCCCACCACTGGAGTATAGCTATCGTGTCAGCCTCATTACATTCTTGGGACCATCTATCCATTGGCAAAACCTTCTTTCTGAGTGTTACGAAAAGCCCACAAGGTTGTAGCCAACTTAATATCTCATGGGATGATGTTCCAGACAAAGTTCTATAGAAGAAAAGACTCTCTTCTTCCTTGTCTGTTGGGAGTCAGAGAATGCCCTCCTTCTGGATGAGATGGAGTGGGTCCATGTGATGGGTGAAAAGCGGTCCTTGAAATGATTCAGTCCCAGTTAATATCATATCCTTGAATGAACTCGTGGAGCAGAGATGTAAAGTGTGATGAATTTGGAATGCATGTAACTATCTGCCCAGCCACTTTTTGTACCAGCTAAAGTTTCCAGATAATCTTCAAGGACAGCCCCATGTACAGTGTATTACAGAAGTCCATATGGGAGGTGACTAAGTAATGCCTGATTGGAAGCAATGCTCCCAGTTAAGGAGTAGGCGCAAATAAACCAGAACAGAAGTTGTGCAAAGACCCTCTTGGCAATAGTTGCCACTTGTACTTCAAACATGGGCCATGGAGTTCAGGGATACCTTATTAGGGGATAACCTGGCATTAAGTATCAATTAACAAGGTTCTTTGGGGCAGAATTGCCCCATAAATAAGACTCCCCCCCCCAAACCAATGCTATGCAAATATTCTACCAACCTAACAAGGTATGGAATAGGATTCTTTGCTTATGTCAACATTAAGAATGGGTGGATCTATTTCTAACCCTTGTCTTCACTTAAAAAATGTTCTGTTTTCCATTAATTTTCTTGCTTAAACATGTGGTCTACAGTCTAGATTATTTTCTCCTCCTAAAACAATAAAATATAATTTATATTACAGTTACATTTGTTTTATATCAAAATATGTACTTTTTATGCATACGGCTGCTATTTTGAGCCAATTTCTTTCCATATTTGAAGAAGGATGACATCCAATGGGTGGCTGCGCAAAAAATATGTGCATTATTCATTAGGAAGAGATCACGTTGATGCCTGTCAGAAAGTACAAATATCGAATCCCAAGGAAAGGTCTAAGCAGTGCAAAGTGAAAGGTTGCTAAAGGATTGTGATGACTCCTGTGCTATTTACTACTTTGTCAAGTGAGTGTTTCATGCTAACCTTTATTTAATTTCATTTTGTCATTATACCCACTTTTGCAGTTTAGAATATGAAGAAGATCATTTACAAAACGTATTATGGATGCAAATGAAAATGGACGTGCTCTACATGGGGCTACCCTTGAAAAGTGTTCGGAGACTGCAACTAGTCCAGAATGCAGCCACGCGAGTGATATTGGGTGTACCTAGGCACACCCATGTTACACCTATCCTTCGCGAGCAGCACTGGCTACCCATTGGGCTCCGGACGCAATTCAAGGTGTTGGTTATTACCTTTAAAACCCTACATGGCTTAGGACCAGCATACCTGCGAGACTGCCTACTGCCACATTCCTCCCAGCGGCCGGTAAGATCCCACAGGGTTGGCTTCCTTCAGATGCCATCAGCCAGACAATGTCGGCTGGTGGCTCCCCGGAGGAGAGCCTTCTCTGTGGCTGCCCCGACCCTTTGGAACGAACTACCCCCAGAAATCCGGACCTCACCCACTTTCATGGCCTTCAGAAAAGCTGTCAAGACCTGGCTTTTCCGGCAGGCCTAGGGCTGTTGACCTCATTGTTGAGGTCCAGTCCCGATTGAAATGAATGTATCTGTGTTGTTTTTAACTTGTCTTATTTTATTTTTACTTTCTTTTATTTTCTTTCTCTTCCCTTCTGTAAGCCGCCCGGAGTCCTTCAGGATTGGGCGGCCTATAAATAAAATTAAACTTACAAAACTTCCTTATAACAAGAAATGGGTAAAGAATGCAATATTTACCTACTTTCAAATTTCATTTTATTGTAGGACAAAAACCCAACACATTTGCATCTAACTATATGATATTTGTACATTATATGTGCAGGATATCTTTGTGGGTTTCTTAATTCATTATGTTCTGTTTCAAGCTGCGATCTCACTACTTTCGTGACTATGTAGCCAGCATTTATCAGACACAAGGCCAGCAATTTCTGCCTGTGCCTTTCCAAATCTTGATTACTTTTGTAATCCCTTTCTCGGTCTCATAGAAAATGTCATTTCTTTCTTATTATTTTTAATGGCTCGGTTGTTTTAATTTCCAGTATAGAATTTACAGAAAAATGGTCTAGCTCCTTTCCTTTAGGGAAAGTCAAGTATTCCATAAGGGCAGGGCATGTGACTGTGTCATATAAAATGGGACAACCTTTAAAAAGCAAATTCAAACAACTGGGAAATACATAAAACAAACTGATCTCAGATCATTCCAAAACGCATTAATTCTTTAGCAGAAAGCTATAATAAAGTTACTAATGTGGATTTATGAAGGTTTTGTTTTTAATGTGTTCAGTCTCTAATCATTTTCTGAAAGGTAAAAATAAACTAAGAATCACTTTTGTGAAGTAATTTGATGGCTTCAGTGTAGAGCAGAGGTGTCAAATTCACAGCCCACAGGCCGATGTGTCACATTCTGGCCAAGCCCACCCCTGGTTTAGCAAAGTGGGGGGGATGTTCTGACACATCATGTTGAGTTCAACACCTCTGGGCATTCAGGTTTGGTGAGACCAGGTTAGAAACCAGCAAATAATGGGCATTCTTCAAACTGTAATCCTTACTATTACCTTATATACCCCTAAACTGGAGATGAAACAACAAATTGGAAAAAGTGCTGGAATGCAGATGGAGAAAAATGAATAATGTGTTTAACTGAATACAAGTTAACAGCATGGTATTTTATGAAGCTGATCATCTGATAGTCATCAGGACCTTTTAAAGATTCGGAGTAGCCTTGGGGCAGAATGTTCATTTGAATTGTGCTGGCCACAGCTTTCTTGTCACTTTATCAACATTTTCTCCAATATGTTTCATCCACTTTGGTCAATGGCCCAGAAAATTGACATGTGTTGAAAAATCCTAATTTGGATTCTGGTTTAACTGATAAGCTATAAGACCTAATTGAAATACAGAACATAACTTGGATACTCATTTCCATTTGTAGGGAAGGAAGGAAGGGAGGGAGGGAGGGAGGGAGGGAGGAAGAGAAGGAGGTTAATTTGTTCATTTATTATTTTATTGGATTTCTAAAAGAATCGGGCATACAGAACAAATTAAAATCACAATATAACAATAAATGACTGTTTATTGACCAGAGTATACACAAATTATAATAATTATAACATCCTGATGGGTTTACAAGGTCCACTGCCTGGACTTGCTGGACAAACAGGTTCATGGAATAAAGGATGATAAAGAAGGAGTCTAAAATGTTAATCCATCATGATAGTCTCATTACGGCAGAGGTGGGTTCCTACCAGTTCGCATCTATTCGGTAGAACCGGTTCATCAAATCTACTGGACTGGTTAGAAGAGGTTCTACCAGTGGATCCAGAAAGCAGGCCATACCTACAGAAGAGGTTCCAAAAATTTTTGAAACCCACCACTGCTAAAGGGTTAGGGGTGCAAGGACCTTGTAACTTGATAGCTTTAAGACTTGCATGCTTCAATGCCAGAGTTCCTGAGCCAACGTGACTGGAGGAGGAATTCTGGGAGTTGAAGTCCACAAGTCTTAAAGCTGTCAGGTTTGAAGACCCCTAGTTTTTTTTTTTTTTTCTAAAGGGTTAGGGGTGCAAGGATTTTGTAACTTGACAGCTTTAAGACTTGCATGCTTCAATGCCAGAGTTTCTGAATAGCTACTTGGACCAACCTAAGTACTAATTCATAATTTCATATCCGGTCACATGGGCGGGAAGCCACTCCCATCTGGTCACATGGGTGGCAAAGCCACTCCCACAAAGGAGGCCAGACCCACAGAGTAGGTTCAAACAATTTTTGAAACCCACCACTGCATTACAGGTTAATTTACAGGTGTGATTATTTGCAAAAAATGTAGCCCTTTGAAAAGATGCTTTTATTTCCAGCCATATTTTGGATCCTGGCCTTCTTGTGAAAGAGATGTCCTAAATTGCATAGCACGTAGGAATCTAAAACATTTTTGTATAGAACCAGTTACGTAATTGACCAAAGACTAGTCAAATTTTCCTTCTGCCACAGGGACAAGCCCGATGTGCATAGAAGTTTAACAAACACATGTGTTTAACATGGATGAATAGCCTGTAGTATTTTTGTCAACTATATCGGATAGAAGATAAACCCCTTTTCTTGTCCTACCTAACTGCTTTGAGCAAATGCATTGCAGCTCAGCTGTGACAGAAGGAAAGCTACTGAAGGGAAAATCCAGTAAGGGCAGGATACATGGTTTTTGGAAACTAACCTAAATGGTAAATAATATAGTTCACATTGTAGAAAAGTTGGGTTATCCTCATGCAGATTGAGCAAGAAAGCTCATTTATACCTGACTAATCATTTCCGAACCAATGTGAATTATGATAAATCATTTTCCTTGAAGTTATTCCTTAAATATTTTTGCAATTTTTCTGACCTTTTGCATTTCTTTCTTTGTGAAACCACAGGTGAAACCACAGGTGAGCAGCTTCAGAGCTGTATTGAAAACTTAAATGACACTCTATCTAATTCTTTGGACTTACCCCTGGGGCATATCTGTAAAAGGTTGGACACCTCCACTAAATCTGCCAATGGAAATCAAAAACAAAATGGAGATCACCTTGTCAGGCGTGGGGCTGACATCTCTACAATGGACAGGGGGGGGGGGAGAGCATGGTTTTTATAACCAGGATCCCATTTGGAAATCATTTCAAACTCAAAACAGGATGTCCCCTTCCAATCATGCAGCATTAACTTACATAAATAACCTAGGCATTTTGCTGTGACACAGTATTTTGCAAACACAAATTGTACATTCAATCATCTTGTCAGCTAAAGTAAAGAAAAACATATTTAATGGAGCCCAGAGTCTCAGGGACAGAAATAGATGCCCTTGCTAACCAATGTTGCCAGCTATGAGAATGTCTGTATAGAGTTTTAAGTGCAAAACTCATTTTTAAGTCTAGCTTTCTCGAGTATTATATGCTGTGCAACTCTCAGCAGTAAGCATCTCATATAACTCTCATCTAGCTCTTCATATCCTATGATAACATTTTCAGTGCACTTTTCCATTTATTATGGCCAAGTGTTCGAAAGCCATAATCAGACTGTAACTCTGCTGAGCTCAGTATTGTTCATGGGACTAGCAGGAATTAATCAGAAATGTATTTGTTTTTTTCTGAAGGTGTTAGGATCATTCCCGTGATTATCTGCATACCAAATATGTGCCTTGCCACTGAGTTATGGCCGTTCTGCCTTGGAATCTAAAGCATGTTTACCAAAAGAGGCATCAACTTTAATAAAGATTGTTCCAACCCTCACAATAGTCCAGTCTAAGAATAAGTATGAACAATGTTACAAGAATATATGAATCACACATTAAAAAAAAAACACCTGAAGAAAACAATAGGCAATATCTTCTATTATTTGATCACAAACAATATAAAACTGCATGAAGACAACATTGGCAAACTGCAATAAATAGGGTCAGTTAGAGAAGATTGACATTGCAAATTGGGATTGTATTTACCTCAAGAAAGGAGGTGAAATTTTTATTGCACTTTCTATATACAAATGCCACGCATATCATAAAGTAATAGAGCCAAGGTGGCGCAGTGGTTAAATGCAGCACTGCAGGCTACTGCTAGATCAGCAGGTCAGCGGTTCAAATCTCACCGGCTCAGGGTTGACTCAGCCTTCCATCCTTCCGAGGTGGGTAAAATGAGGACCCAGATTGTTGGGGGCAATATGCTGACTCTCTGTAAACCGCTTAGAGAGGCCTGAAAGGCCTATGAAGCGGTATATAAGTCTACTGCTATTGCTATTGCTATTGCTATATAATATCTCGGTGAGATGGCTGCGGTAAACTAATATCTCTGATTGTCTTGTTGAGGATATTTTGTCGGGGAAAACATTTAGAAATGAGCTCATCAGCTAAATAAAACAAAGACAAAGGAGACAGACAGAGACTGTTGAGTTAAAGACCACAAATCTTTCGCTTCATCTCCACATCTCAGAAATGAATATGAGACTTATAGATCAATCGTATACCCAGAATTGGTTCTGACTGTGTTCAGAGGGATTTCTTCCATATATAAAAAAAATGGACCTAGGATTGTAATTGGAAAATGCGTTAAGACATCTGAAGGATAGTGCTGTGGTCAAGGGATATATGCTTACATTCTGATCATTTTTTATTATGAGAACAAAGTGTGTAAGCGCCTGAGTAAATGCGAACGATTCATCTGAAGGGAGCTCTGTTGACTAAGCAATCTGCTATAATGTGACACCCACATTCTGTTCTATTAATTTCCATCTGATTATTAATTTGTTTGCTTAGAACATCCAGAAGGGTTCCAGGCTTGGATAGTTCCTGTCAGCAGAAAAAGCATTAGAAGTAAATGATTGCAAAAAAACCCAATACTTTGAGGATGTGGGCAGGTGAACTGAGAATTAGTAATATTATGGAATAAATGCTTGTTTTATGCAGGATTGGAAAGGTAAGAGGAATTGCATGCAGTTTCAATCCTGTGGACCCCATGGTAAGTGAGAACTAAAATGATGATAAGCACCAACTTTGACCAGGGAGCTTCCTTAAATATCTGGATTTCGGATTACCTGTGGCACAGTGGTTAAATGCAGCACTGCAGGCTACTTCAGCTGACTGCAGTTCTGCAGTTCGGCTGTTCAAATCTCACCGGCTCAGGGTTGACTCAGCCTTCCATCCTTCCGAGGTGGGTGAAATGAGGACCCGGATTGTTGTTGGGGGCGATATGCTGACTCTGTAAACCACTTAGAGAGGGCTGAAAGCCCTATGAAGCGGTATATAAGTCTAACTGCTATTGCTAATTAATTCTAGCCACTCTTTACGTGTTGTTTTGTAAATGAATCCTCCAAGCACCTGTCTAGGCAATCTTAACCCAACTACTTATATAAAAAATATATCATTTTCTTATTCTGCTTCTGGAGGAGAAAGGCTGAGGCTGTAATATTAATAAAAATATACCCTAGAGGGGAAAAAAAAACCATCTTAAGTATCTAATGAAAATAGAAAGGCAGAGAGTGTAACCATCTTGATAAGGAAGATTTCTGCAGCACAGAGACATTACTGAACGCATAGACTGTTACATCATGCTAGCTAATTCTGTCAAGCCAGGAATTTGTTTATTAGCAGTAACATGGTAGGAGGAAAATATAGGATTTCAATTAATAAATTATTAAAGCAAAGTGTCCAAACAACAGCACATATCTTGCATTATTAACAATCATATTTAATTCATCACAGTTGTTCTTTTTTTAGAATTATGTTGATTTTTATTCTACTGGTTAGGCAATTTATAGCAGAATGCTGTCGCAATCAGATCTACGCCATGATCATCTTCACCTGGTAGCTAAAGAAAAATGAAAAGCTGTGCCATTGACAGAAGGTGGGTGGGAGAAAAGACTTTCTGCTCGCTTGGATGACAACACTGAGCATCTGAAACGAAGGAAGGTGTGGGGTTCTTGAACCTATGATTACTTCATACATTCGGCATGCAGAATTTCCAAACATCATGATCCTTAACACCCACGTTAGAAACAAATTCCACAAACACAATGAAAATAGCAACCCGTGTTTCCCAACCAACACTGTTACTTTGATATCTTCAGATTATAGCAAATAGCAATAGCACTTAGACTTATATACACTGCTCCATGGTGCTTTCTAAGCAGTTTGCAGAGTCAGTATTGCCCCCAACAACCTGGGTCCTCATTTTACTGATCTCGGAAGGATGCAAGGCTGAGTCAAACTTGAGCTGATCAGGATCGAACTCCAGGCAGTGATCAGTGACTTAACCTGCAATCCTGTATTCTAACTGTTGGGCCACCGTACACCATATACCTTTAGTAATTCCAAATCACATATTTATGATCCACAAATCCACATCAATCACCAGGTATATATGGTGGAGATCAGAGAGAAGCCTTATTTTTCAAGAGAAAGGTCAGAGCTTTACTATTGTGAGCTGAACAAGGGAGAAAGGTCAGCTTATAAATATGTTTAAAATAAATAAAATAAAATAATAAAATAAAATAAAATAATAAAATAATAAATAAAATAAATAAAATAAATAAAATAAATAAAATAAATAAAATAAATAAAATAATAAATAAAATAAATAAAATAAATAAAATAAATAAAATAATAAATAAAAAATAAAAAAAATAAAAAATGAAATGAAATGAAATAATGAAATAATAAAATAAAATAAAATAAATAATAAAATAAATAAATAAAAAATAAAAAATAAAAAGTGAAATGAAATGAAATAATGAAATAATGAAATAATAAAATAAAATAAATAATAAAAAAATAAAAAATGAAATGAAATGAAATAATGAAATAATGAAATAAAATAATAAAATAATAAAATAAAATAAAACAAAATAAAAAATAATAAAATAAAATAAAAAATAAAATAATAGAATAAAATAAAATAATAAAATAAAATAATAAAATAAAATAATAAAATACAATAATAAAATAAAATAATAAAATAAAATAATAAAATGAAATGAAATAAAATGCACATTGTGCATTTCTTTGATTTACATTCTTTGCTTAAAATCAACTGGCAGACAAATAGTGAAGCCTATAAAGTTTCATGTTAGTTTAGAAATAAATCCTGATTCTTAGCTGGTAGGTGGTATTTCCTATGTCCAACAAAGGAAAACTCATTTGCTCTCTCTTGGCCTGAGGGAATCGAGTCTGCAAAGTGATCCTACAGAGCAAATCATTTGGCTTGCTCCCTTTTGAAGTCCAAAGTGATAATTGTCCAGCTGATTGTGTTTTTTTTAAGATACTTATTTCTTTCCCTGTACTGTATAGCCAGGAAGTCAGAGTGTCATTCCACCTTGGATCAAAGATAATTGCTCAGGTTTGACCATCACTGTTAGCCACTGGAGAGGAGCAAACACTCATTTTCCTCCTCACTTGCCAAAGTTGGCAGCAGTCCGACTTGCCTAAAAACTAATCCGTCTCCTTTTCAATTCTATGAACTGATCATGGAAAAAGCAACAAATTGTACCCAAAGTCCTCTGTGGGCACCTCGGGAGGATGAAGACTTGGAGAATCACAAAATCTCACTACTATAAATCCCTCCCAAAGACAAATTGAACGACTACCCACGATCAACAGCTGAGAACAGATTGGGTCTGTGAACTAGGTACAGAATTTTATTTGATTGCTTCAAGGATAAATGATTTTTTTTTTCCTTAGAAGGGGCAGCATCAATGAAGGTGACAAATGCAAGCAAGACCATCCTTGCCCTTGTAAACCTGTAATCCTCTCTGCTTTTTTCTTGTCCTTTTATCTGCACAATGATAGCTGAATTTAATCTGACTTCATAAATTTATTTCCTACTTTTAAGATCTGAAGGGCCTCGGAACAATTAAAAATGGAAAGGGTTGAAACAATAACAAAATGCCAAATATAAGAAAGAAAAGGAAGGGAAGAAAGAAAGAAAGAAAGAAAGAAAAAAAGAGAAAAAGAAAGGAGAGAGAGAGAGAAAGAGGGAGAGGGAGAGAGGGAGGGAGAGAGAGGGAGAGGGAGGGAGGGAGGGAGGGAGGGAGAGAGAGAGAGAGAGAGAGAGAGAAACGAAAAACTTCCTATACTGACCTTGACTACTAACTACTAACTCCCCCCAAATGCAGCTCAGTGCAAACAAGACAAAATATCAAGAATGATTGTATATATCTTACAATTGTAAACTTAATTCAAAAACATATTTTCTTCTTCTCATTTCCCCTTGTGTACATGAAATTTGTTCCATAATGAAAAATGTATGTAGAACTCTATCCTTATGTGCTATAAATATTTCTGCACCTAGAATATAGCTATATTGGTTTTTTTTCCCCCCTCGAAACTCCCTATTCCTGGTATTTTTGTTTTGTTTTCATAACTACTTTCAGGTTGATTTGTTTTATCATTTATCTTCTGACTATGCTGTCAGCAGGGAAAATGGAAACGAGTGAGTTTTAAGGGGAAAACATTATGGGAATGTGTTAAAAACAGAGCTTAAGGAGATACGAGGTGTACAGTTTTTAATTCTTTCCTCTAGGCTATATTAGGAGGTGAGTTGCCCACTGTATTTCCAGCAATACATTTCTTTCTGATGAGAGAAAAGATAAATAAACAAATAACTCCACTAGTTCCTTCTACCACTCAAAAAACAGTGAGCTACTAAATATCTGAGGAACTTTAAAACAAACATTTTATTGCAATGGTGTGCAAAGGGAGAAGAAGAAAGCAAGAGAAACAGTAGGGTAGAATAAATTAAAATAAGTTGGGGGCCACTGCGGCACTGTTAGGTTTTGTTTAATTTAAACAAAATATGAAATTGTTACGGGAAGATTCTGATGTGATGAGTACCATCTGCTGCTATTTTGTTACATAACCATTTGCATAAAATCTATTAAGTCTGGGTACTGCATGCTTCACGATTTTAATAACCTACAGTTATGTGTAACATGCGCTACATGCTAACAAAACGGAACGGTGAGAGATAGTCCTCTCTGAAACTACATCCAGGAAAGAATGTAAAAGGATTATCAGAACTGAGGTTTTTCTTGGCTTGAGGCCGATAAAAGAATTTAACTACCTTTTCTAACATTACTCTGTCACTGAGAAAAGTGTTAGTTTTTCTATTTCCTATTCCTTCACTTATTCCTCGGTAACTCAACTGTATTAGTTAGTGTAGACCAGAGGTGGGTTCCTGCCATTTGGCCCAGATCGGAGGAACCAGTAGCAGCAGCAGTGGGAGACCCTGCCCGCCCATCCAGACGCGCTCTACATGGGGCTACCCTTGAAAAGCGTTCGGAGACTGCAACTAGTCCAGAATGCAGCCGCGCGAGCGATATTGGGCGTACCTAGGTACACCCATGTTACACCTACCCTCCGCGAGCTGCACTGGCTACCCATTGTCTCTGGACGCAATTCAAGGTGTTGGTTATTACCTTTAAAGCCCTACATGGCTTTGGACCAGCATACCTGCGAGACCGCCTTCTGCCACACTCCTCCCAGCGGCTGGTAAGATCCCACAGGGTTGGCCTCCTTCAGATGCCGTCAGCCAGACAATGTCGGCTGGCGGTTCCCCAGAGGAGGGCCTTCTCTGTGGCTGCCCCGACCCTTTGGAACGAACTACCCCCAGAAATCCGGACCTTACCCACTCTCATGGCCTTCAGAAAAGCTGTCAAGACCTGGCTTTTCCGGCAGGCCTGGGGCTGTTGACCTCATTGTTGAGGTCCAGCCCCGACTGAAATGAATGCATCTGTCGTTTTAATTTGTATTATTTTATTTTTTATTTTTTTTATTTTATTTCTTTTCCCTTCTGTAAGCCGCCCGGAGTCCTTCGGGATTGGGCAGCCTATAAATAAAATTAAACTTACGCTTCTGGACATGCACACAAGTGTTGCGTGAATGCGGGAGTACGCGTGGCAGCGCTCCCCAAGCAGTAGTAAAAAAAATTAGCAACCCACCTCTGGTGTAGACTCAACTGGGAATAAGACAGGCTAAAAATCACGTAAAAACAATCAGTTAATTAATAGGAAAACTATCTCTTCATCAACGGAAAATGTGCCTTGTCGGGTTTTGCCATTTAAAAGAAATCTGTTCAAGACTAGACCTTCGACATTGGATGTGAGCATATTTTACTCCTCTTCTGTGTTTTGATTACATGTAATTATTTCCCCAGGACAGATTTTTTTCCTGCTTGTTGTGAAAAGGCATAAATGCTTGGCTCTTTGCCAGTTAAACTGTAGTTCAAACTAAAAGCGTATCTTTTGCCTTTTCTCTTTTTTTTACTCTGTTGCTGTGGACACTGTTTTTAGTTATAGATTTTGAAACTCAAACTATGGATTGGTATAAAAATAATTTGAAGAAAAGATGTCTAAGGCAGTTGTTGCCACGACTTCTGGAAGAAAGAAAACAATTATTGGATGTATTCACACCAGCAGCATATGGGGATTCTTTGAATCTTACCACTTGTACAGCATTAAGTTTTCTGTGGTGGGTTTGGATCAGCTGTCCTACCTTCAACAATCATGATCTTTTATTTCTGACAAGTAAGCCACATTTTTTTTGCAGAATGTCTTAATGTGGTATATAATACACTATATTGCCAAAAGTATTCGCTCACCTGCCTTTACTCGCACATGAACTTACTGTAAGTAACATCCCATTCCTAATCCATAGGGTTCAATATGACGTCGGTCCATCCTTTGCAGCTATAACAGCTTCAACTCTTCTGGGAAGGCTGTCCACAAGGTTCAGGAGTGTGTTTATGGGAATTTTTGACCATTCTTCCAGACGCGCATTTGTGAGGTCCCACACTGATGTTGGATAAGAAGGCCTGGCTCTCAGTCTCCGCTCTAATTCATCCCAAAGGTGTCCAATCTTTTTTTACTACTGGTTCTGTGGGTGTGGTATGCCTTAGAGGGTGTGGCTTGATGGGTGTGGCAGGGGAAGGATACTGTAAAATCCCCATTTCCTCCCAATCAGCTGGGACGGGAGGCAGAGAATAGATGGGGGCAGGGCCAGTCAGAGGGGGTATTTACTGGTTCTCCGAACTACTCAAAATTTCCACTACTGGGTCTCCAGAACCTGCTGAATACCACTTCTGTTCCACCCTAATTATTCAGATAGTAAAAAGAGACAGCGGGAGATTTGTACTTTCAGGCTTTTAAGATTCTATTACTGTAGCCTTATAATAAAGTAGATTTACATCATTATTATTTTTTGGTTGGTCTACTTGCGAGGCTGGCATTTTGGGCCAATCACTCACTCTCAGCTCAGCTAACCTTGCCATGTAGACCAGCCAAATTACAGTACAGGGCGGGGCATAACCTTTTCCTAGGGGGTCACAGCAACACTTGTAATAACAACACAAATAATTCATACACCATTCGAAAGCCCATCAAAAACTGAGTTTATTGACACGATTTAATAGTCAGTATGACCACCATTAGCCCTTCGAACAGCATTCAAACGAGGTGGATAAGAACACAACAAATCTTCAAACAGTTCCGTTCGATTTTCCAGAGGGCGGGGCATAACCTTTTCCTAGGGGGTCACAGCAAGATCGACAGCAGTTTACAACTTCCGCGACACCTCATTTTAAAGCCCATAAAAAACTGAATTGAATGAGCTATTAAATGTTAAATTTGTTTCGGTTGAAACTTTGAGAATGAATTTGGAAACTGTGTTGAAAAATCTGGAAAATCGAACGGAACTGTTTGAAGATTTGTTGTGTTCTTATCCACCTCGTTTGAATGCTGTTTGAAGGGCTAATGGTGGTCATACTGACTATTAAATCGTGTCAATAAACTCAGTTTTTGATGGGCTTTCGAATGGTGTATGAATTATTTGTGTTGTTATTACAAGTGTTGCTGTGACCCCCTAGGAAAAGGTTATGCCCCGCCCTGTACATAGCTCCTGGAATATGAGCTCTTGATCCAAAGGCAGAATCACACTGTAATTTCACAGGCAACGGCATGAGGAAGATCTCAGGGATCTGGCGTCTACTAGAAGGTGTTGGGCTAAAATTAGTGAAAAATTGTCAGGCTCCACGTAATGAACCCATTTACAAAGTGAACTAGAAATTGCTGTTTTTTTCTGAAACAACAAAAAAAGAAATGTTAGTGTCGTGGTTGTATACACCCACCCATCCACCCACACAAACACAGCAAAATACAAAATAATATTGTGTGAATTTAAAGATTCGTGACTGGACAATAGCCATGCTGGTGGTCAATATTTCTCAGAAATCAAAAACAGGTTAGAAACTTAGCTTAATGGAACACAGTTCTGGGACAAAGAGCTTTGCTGATGTCACTGTATTCCCACTATAATTCCAGAAAGTGTGAATTTATAATTAGAAGCAAAGAACTCGAGGAGTGAATATTTCAGTTTAAATTAAATGGCTCAAAGGTGTTAAACTTGATGCCTTGAGGGTTTTGCAATCTTTCCCTCTTGGGATATTTTGCTAATTAAGCTAATATTTTCTTAAGGAACAAAGGAATTTTTATGCTGGCATTCTCAACCTGATTAAATAATGGGGAAGGTGTTTATGTTTGTTTATTTTATTTTATTTTATTTTTTGTTTTCATCATTCCGTTGCCACCAGGCAAAGGTTTCTTATTCTCAGAGGAACTGAGTGATTGCAGCTCTGGGGCGAGTGAGCAAATGCCATCCCACCCTCTCCGCAGATGTTCAGCAGATCCCAAGAGGCTGTCTCGAAGAGGAAAATGTGATAAATAAATCTGGCAGCTTCATTACAGGGCAAATAATCAGGGTTGAAGAAATGCATATAAAACACTGATTTGCCGAAAGGCTTTTTGGCTTTACAACATGGAGCCCACATTATGAATGAAGATAAAATATACATGTCCCAGGATAATGTTGCAAGATCCAATCTGGGTCAGTCACCAGGACCCAAAGTTTTGTCTTTCAAGCTTTGGGACTCATGCTGGAGCCCAGTGGTGGGTTTCAAAAATTGTTCGAACCTACTCTGTGGGTGTGGCCTCCTTTGTGGGAGTGGCTTGCCGCCCATGTGACCGGATGGGAGTGACTTGCCGTCCATGTGACCGGATATAAAGATGCTGATGACACTTGTCAGAACCACCTTAAATGACCTCACACACAGCACTGGCATGCATAAGAATAGGATGTAAACTTCTTTTTTAAAAGGCATCTTTGGTTTGCGTTAAAACAACTTCAACACACGCAATGTTCTGATTGCACCACAAACGCAGTAGTCATCCTTACCTTTCACAGAGGCACTGAGTTTTATAAATATGAGCATGATAGTATAGAATAATCATATCCAAGGACCAGTGGTGGGTTTCAAAAATTTTTGGAACCTCTTCTGTAGGTGTGGCCTGCTTTCCGGGTCCACTGGTGGAACCTCTTCTAACCGGTAGATTTGACAAACTGGTTCTACCGAAAAGGTGCGAACTGGTCCAGCAGAACCCACCTCTGCTGGAGCCCATCTTCAGGGAACCTCTCCCAAGCAGAATGTGTGTTGCTCCCTGTGTGGTATTTATTCAGTATATGTGGCTTTTTATATGTTGATTGGGTGTTGATGGCTGACTATTAACTTGTTGGCTGTCGTTTGCTGCCAAGTCCTTCCCTCTTTGGGCGTCTTCGGGCAGCGCTGGCTCTTCAGCTTTGAAGCGGAAATAAGCCCCTAGAATCAGGAACAACTAGCACATATGTGTGAGGGGAACCTTTATCTTTTTAAGGATACTTTCTATCATAGATAGAAAGTGGTCATCAGTCACTGTTCCACCTGATTTTTCTGCAGGACTCTAAGAAATGAAGTCTCCGTTGAGCCTTGCTAAACACCAGGGATAATTTACCAGTTTGCATATTCACACCTGAGTAGCTTGGTTGACAATTTGCTGCCTGTAAACAACTGAGTGCCATACTATTTTTACCCTCTCAATACAATCTTTGAGTTACTATTACAGTAATACAGTAGTATTCTAATACTACTCTACTGAACTTGGCCTCCACTTCCTCTAGATGAGCTAAGTGGGTGACTGATTCTTGTATGAATGTACCATTGAAAATGTTCAAAGCCTCCATATTTTGCCTTTGCATTCAGCACGGAACTTACTACAAAGGTTACATGTTGTGTCTTTGGCTTTCTCACATGAGCATGAATGAGCCAGTAGCTTTTTGGTACTGTAGCCAAGCAGGATTCACAGACACAAGATCTCTATTCTGTCCGTTGCTTTGTATTAATCGGATGGAACCAAGCCAGTCCAATTTTGACTCTTCTTGAATTAAAGAATCCTTTCACACTTGATAGCAGGAACTGGCAGTACAGAAAGAGACCGGAATGATTAAGCAAGAAGAAGAGGAAAAAAAATAGGCAAGAATCCTTTTAAATTTCTTAAGTCAATTTAGGGAGTTTCAGGAATTCGATCTTTGGTCTTCTGTAAAACGTACAGTATTGAATCTAATCTTTTGGACCCATCTAAATACCACTATGAATGGCCGGGTGAATTCTGGCAGGCACTACTGCAGGTTCACTTGTGTGCATGCCATATGCACAGGTGCAGTTCAATTAAAAATGTTCTGCACATGCGCAGAACTGAAAAACAAGATGGCAGCACCTATGGCGCTGCCTGGAGAACTGGTTCAGGGGTGTGGCAGGCCTAGGTCACTGCTGGTTCCAGCGACCCAGGCCACCAAACCACTACTGGTTTGGCCGAACCAGGCCGAACCAGTAGGAACCTTCCACTGATGCATGGTGCTAAATGCAGCTAAATTTCCAAAATATGTATTTAAGTAGCTAAATAGCTGTTGTGACTCAGCAGAAGTTTGCTGTGAGTTGAGTCGGGATGCAGGGTTAACAATGCAGCTGGGGCGTCTTCTGGAGATAAAAGGACTGATGGTGCCACACCCTGGTTGCAGAAGTCAACGTTCACTCGTTCGTTCGTGGTTCATCGGTCGTGGTTTGTTTGTGAGAGGCACTTGGATAAGTGATTTGCTTTCTGTAACCCTGATTCAAAGAGACACTTGGAAAAGTGATTTGCTTTCTTTCTGTAAACCTGGTGTTGCTGTAAGAGCTCTTTGTTTTTGCATTCTGCTGCGTAACCATTTTTGCCAGAGACATTATTTATGTTTATTTTGGGCTCGCATCCAGCGTGAGCCAGGACTGATAAAGTCATTTCCTTTTAAGTCTGTCTGACTGTCGTCTGTGAACGAGCGAAGAAGGGGAGTCAGAACAATAGCTATGTGAGATGAACCTTCCCATCTAACTATTTGCAAATGGAGAGGTGCAACCCCTGTTCAAAATATAGGCTGTTGAGGATTAATAAATCCTCCACTTACGACCGGGAGGCCAGCTTGCTTTCAATAAACCTGTTCGTTGTTGAAGTCCTGGCTCTTGCGTCGTTCCTGCCTCGATCCATTAAATAGGCTTTAATAACATTTCTTCTCAAAATAGCAAAATCTTCCAAAGTGTACCTGATAAACATTGGTGGGGCTGGAAATGCACATTTCACTGGAACGTGCCCTTCTGAAAGGCAGAAAAGTCACGTGTCCTAGCTGTATCTTTTAGAGCACAAGGAAACACTGATGTCTTTGATTACAGATAGGTTGATTTAGTGTACAGGATTTTAAGGGGTTATTGGTTCAGCAGATATTTTGCTGCCTGCTGACAAAAGGTTTTATTGTGCAGCAATCCTGCTTCATTCCCTGGGTTTTTTCTTGGAGGCTTGATAACATCATGTTCCATTTGAAGCCCTCTACTGATAGTCTTGTTTCCTACCACAGAATGGCTGTTAAGGAGGGAAAGATGGAACACTGCACAGAAAATTGCAAGAGTAGGGTAGAAAATTGCTAAGGGTAGAAACTGTCTATCTCTGTGTTTCTCAACCTTGGCGACTTTAAATCCTGTGGACTTCAACTCCCAGAATTCCCCAGCCAGCTTTGCTATCTAGGTCTATCTAGAAGCATTTTGCAAAAGAACACCTTATATTAATCTCGGTGATAAGAGGAGGAACAATTTGCAGAACATTGCCTTCCATACGAACCCATTCAAAAAGCTATGGAAACCTAAGGGTTACTGTATGTGTATGTAGTCCTCAATTTACAAAGGTTCATTTAGCGACTTTTCAAGGTTACAACGGCACTGAAAAAAAAGTGTCTTATGACCATTCTCCTCAGTTACATCATTTGTAGCATCCCCATGATCATGTTATCAAAATTCAGAAACTTGGCATCTGGTTCATATTTGTGGCCATTGTTGTGTCCCAAGGTCACGCGATCCTCTTTTGCAACCTTTTTGACAACAAAGTCAATGGAGAAGCCAGATTCACTTAACAACCGGCTGACTAAATTGTCAACTGCAATGATTCACTTCACAATGGTGGAAAGAAAGGTCGTAAAACAGGGCAAAACCCACTTAACAAATGTCTCACTTAACAGCCAAGATTTGGGGTTCAATTGTGGTCATATGTCAAGGACTACCTGTATATGTGTATATTTATGTGTATGTGTATATATGTATATCAGGGGTGGGTTTCAGATGGTTCGCACTGGTACAGGCGTACCGGTTGGTGAAATTTAGCGTGGCTTCCTGTACTCAACTTTTTCCTGTACCATCTGTGCAACAATGAAGAGACAACCGGGGGAAAACCCCTCGACTGCTGCAACCAATAGCAGAGCCAATGAGGTCGTGGGAGGAGATCACAATGGACTTTATAGTAGAGTTGCTGAAAAGGGCGGAAACATGGAGATTTGGACTGTAATATCTCTGTTCTCCAAACAGGCACACTTCATACCCTGCAGTGGACTGCCCTCAGCTCATAAACTGGCCAAACTATTTGTGAAGTACACCTACTTCATGGAGGACCTCAAAGAATTATCTCAGACAGAGTGGTCCAGTTCACAGCTAAGTTCTGGAGGGAATTCCTGCGGTCCATTGGGTCATCCCAGGGTCTCAGCTTTTCATCTGAGCACCAATTGGGGGTGGGGGGGACAGAGAGATTAAACGCCATGGTAGAGCAGTACAAGAGATGCTATGTGAACTATCAGCAGTCCAATTAGATTAGGCCTCCTCCAAGTTCCATCTGCCAGTCAGTGCCGACTGGCAACTACACGGGGGAGAGCCTTTTCAGTAGTAGCTCCGACCCTTTGGAACGATCTCCCCGTGGAGATTCGTACCCTCACCACCGTCCAGACCTTCCGCACAGCCCTTAAGACCTGGCTAGCCCGTCAGGCCTGGGGATAAAGATAATTTGTCCCCACCCGAATGATGAATGAATGTTGCTTACTATTTTACTCTATGTTTGTTTACGTTATTGTTTGTATTTCCCTCCCTTGATTTTATGTAAGCCGCCCTGAGTCCCCTTAGGGAAAAGGGCGGCCTATAAATACTAATAAACAAACAAACAAACAAACAATTAGGCAGATCTCCTATCTTTTGCTTAAGAACAGTGCAAAGCACAGAAATCTTGAGCAGCACAAATGCAAATGTATAAACAAAGAAAACCCTATTTAACTGCGGGTCAACCATCAACTTGTCCCAAAGCCTAGGACAATAAACAGATTTTCAATAGCATTCTAACATCATCAAGGTGGGATTTCTCTGGATCAATACAATACAATACAATAGCCGAGTTGGAAGGGACCTTGGAGGTCTTCTAGTCCAACCCCCTGCCTAGGCAGGAAACCCTATACCGTTTCAGACAAATGGCTATCCAACATCTTCTTAAAGACTTCCAGAGGGAGTCAAACTATTTTCATTCACAACTTCTGGAGGCAACTTTTGTTCCACTGATTAATTGTTCTAACTGTCAGGGAATTTCTCCTCCGTTCTAAATTGCTTCTCTCCTTGATTAGTTTCCACCCATTGCTTCTCGTTCTGCCCTCAGGTGCCTTGGGGAATAGTTTGACTCCCTCTTCTTTGTGGCAACCCCTGAGATATTGGAAGACTGCTATCATGTCTCCCCTAGTCCTTCTTTTCATTAAACTAGACATACCCAGTTCCTGCAACCGTTCCTCATATGCTTTAGCCTCCTGTCCCCTAATCATCTTTGTTGCTCTTCTCTACACTCTTTCTAGAGTCTCCACATCTTTTTTACATCGTGGCGACCAAAACTGGATGCCGGATTCCAAGTGTGGCCTTACCAAGGCCTTATAAAGTGGTATCAACACGTGATCTTGATTCTCTCCCTCTGTTGATGCAGCCAAGAACTGTGTTGGCTTTTTTGGCAGCTGCTGCACACGGCTGGCTCATATTTAAATGGTTGTCCACTAGGACTCCAAGATCCCTCTCACAGTTACTACTATTGAGCAAGGTACCACCTATCCTGTACCTGTGCATTTAGTGTTTCTTGCCTAAATGTAGAATCTTATTCTTTTCACTACTGAAAGCTATCTATAGCTATCACCATCTATAGCTATCTGCTATTTAATTATCTATCCATGCAATCATATTGTATTATATTATTTTGGAATTCTTAGCTACATTAAAATGTTTCTTCAGAAATGACAGTAATGTGAAATCTATCTATAATCTTTCTAAAAACTCCAACTCAGTCATCAGCTGAAGGCATAGCTCTCATTGGCACACATTTTGAATATCCTTATGCCATTATGAGTGGCACGTCCTATTTTTGGATGTATTACCAACTACTGACATTTGTTGTAATGAGGGTTGCAACTTGAATCCCACTGAGAAAGAGAGGGAGAGGGTGTAATTCACACTTCTTGCCACTTTTGTTGAGACATGAGACATCATCCGTGCACAGGTTTTGGCAATCTGTTCACATCTGAGGGGGGAAAAAACAGTTTTTAACATATGGACTAGAGACTCATATCTTCTTTCTGCATTTAGTCTCAGTGGCAGAGGATGGCAGTCACCAGGGACAATACTAGATCAGTGAGCCAAATCCATTTCAGCAGCACTTTTTTTCCCCCCTTCACAAATTGTCAAAACAGCATCCAATCACACAGGTTTAGCTAGTCAAAACAAAGCCCTGTTGCTGTTGGGTTTACTACAAAATAATTTCATTTTGTGGCATGAAATGAGGGAAGTCTGAACTCCCGTCCTTTTTAGTTTCAAGGACAGGAACTATATCCATGGAGGCTCAGCCCATATTTTGACAAAACCAGCGTCAGAGATGCACAGAGAGGTGCACTGCATTCCCATGAGATCAAGAAGAGTATGATCCAAGATATCAGCTGTCACACGGAAGGAGCAGATCTTGCTCGTTAGTAGAGCTTTAGATGGTTATTTCCCCCCAAATCACCAAGCTTAATAAGAAGTTACAATGTAAGGGTGCTCACTCCTCAATTAGCTGTGCTGTTCTTATAGTCATTTCTGTCTATATACTCCTACACAATGTTCAGTTACTTGGTCACACTGGAGTATAATTAGATATTGGATGAATGGTTGAAGGAAGCTTGAAGCTTACCTGTTATGTATATCTTGAAGATCATTAGATGCTATGATCCCCTCTTCTCAAATTTAGCATTGTTGCCAGAATTATTTGGTGGCTAAAATGGTACATAATATCACGACATTGTTAAAAACCTACAAGTATTTCAAGTTGAATATTAATAGAGTGACTATAATTATTATTATTAATTAACATATTGTAGCTAATTACATTAAAATAAAGTAAAAGCTGTGCTTTTGGTTGAATGCAATTTATCTGAACCAAGCTGCACGTTTTTCAAGCTGACTTTTTTTTTCATCAATCACACGTAGTCTTAATTAAAATTAAAGGTGAAATGAGAGAAGCAGCATTTAACATTACGACTCAAATCAGCCGTCTTCTGCTTGTGACAACTGTCAGTGAAGAGAATTTTTTCTATCTAAAGTCATATGTCACAGAACAATATTTCATTAATGCCTTACTAAAGAAGTTAATAATGATGTGGTGATTTTTATTTATTTTTTATTTTTTTATTTGTTGACTTCTTTTCTGCAAATGAGAGAAAGGTATTCAGAACTCAGCTTGAAGTTGAGAGGTGAAAATTCTGGTTGACAAGTCCTTAAAAGTGACATGACAAGCCTTGCGTTCTTTTAAAAAAAAATCCTTAAAATTGAGCTGTCATTTGAAGGAGTAATTAATCCCATTGATAGCTATCTTTCTCATCCAGGAAAGTCTCTTGGCACAATAGCATGATCTACTGCACATGACATTCTGAACTATATCATAATGGCCTGGGTTTGAAAGATGGTCATGAGCAAATATGTCTGATGTGATGGAATAGAGTCTCCGAAACTTATTTTCAAAGTGTTTGGCAGATGAATTTTTCAGTGTGGTTGAGTTGTCTTTGGGAGCAATGGTCCAGCTTTTGAAGTGATCCTTACTATAATGGACAAAGGTATAGCTTTATACAATACCACTATATGAAACATAGAGGATATGCCTGCTTAAATTTGCCATCACACTATTTTACTTTAACATCAACAGTTCAGGGCTGGGTTTTATTTTTTTTTACTACCGGTTCAGTGGGTGTGGCTAGGTAGGGGGACATGTGACTGAGTGGCCATGGCCAACTTGACAACACTCACACACTCAGTCACATAGCAATAGCAGTTAGACTTATATACCGCTTCATAGGGCTTTCAGCCCTCTCTAAGCGGTTTACAGAGTCAGCATATTGTCCCCAACAACAATCCGGGTCCTCATTTTACCCACCTCGGAAGGATGGAACGCTGAGTCAACCCTGAGCCTGGTGGGATTTGAACCACTGAACTGCAGAACTGCAGTCAGCTGAAGTAGCCTGCAGTGCTGCATTTAACCACTGCGCCACCTCGGCTCTTACCTCCCCCCCCATCAAGCCAGGCTCATCAAAACAATGGCATTTTTTTTTTGACAAGTGTGATGGGGGGCGCCAGGCCAGGGCTCTTCGCTGTCTTCTGGACAGTGCTGGGGGTGAGCCAAGCAGCCTGCTCTTGGAGGCTGTGGTCGATGGGCTTGGTCCTGAGCTCTCCCTCTGTCCGCCTGGGATGCTCTGTCAGTTCCATCTGCCTGGGAGGTGGAGCCTGGGGAGGAAGGAAACAGCCATTCAGGAAGTCCTGTCTGGCGAAGGACCCCTTTGGAGGCAACGGACCCAACCAAGGCAAGTGCTCTTCTCGGTGGGTAAGCTGTGCTCACCTGCTCCTGGCCCGAAGCCTCGCGACCCCCCGTCTGGCCAATCACTGTTCAACTGTTCAGGGAGGCACTTGGCAGCAGTGGTGGGTCTTCCTGGTGACAGGTGGTCAGTTGTGGAAGCACCTCCTGCAGCCCAGGCGCGTGCCTTTGAGCTGAGGCCTCTGGGCTCCCAGAGCGGCCTGTGGGCGGAGGGTGTTCGGCTGGCTGCAGCTGCGCTCAGGCTGGAGGAGGTGCTGCCACAACTGACTACCCATCACCAGGAAGACCTGCTGGCCCAGGTGAGCCATACTTGGCCAGACGGGGGGATTGCAAGGCTTTAGGCCAGGAGTGGGTGACCACAGCTGCACCACCAAGAGGAGCGCTTGCGTCCATTGGGTCTGTTGCCTCCAAAGGGGTCCCAAGTTGGGGATGCCCGGTGGGACCGCCTGAATGGCCATTTCCATCCTCTCCTCCAATTGGCTACTGCAGCTGTCTTGTGGCGTGCAAGTGGCACCCAGCCTGGTTCGTTTCTCAGCCCTAGGTAAGTGGGTGACCCCCAGGAGCATGCCAGCACTGGGTAGGGGCAGAAATCTGCCACCATCTTCGTGCATGGGCATGCCTTGGACTTCCAAGGCCAAGGGATGTGTATGCATGAAGATGGCAGCGACAGAGGCTCTTTCTTCTTGCCAGCTGACCGGAGCAGAAAAGTGCTTGTTCTCATGTTGTTGCTGAGCTCCTGGAGACCCTCACTCATGCTGGTGATCCAGAGGGCAGGGGCAACAGACTGCTGCCTCCTAACTCAGGAGCCAGCCAGGGGCGAGCCAGGCTGGGGCAATGGCAACGGCGCTCGGAGGTGCCTCTGCTGGCCCAGGGAAGTGGGCTCAGCTGCAGCCCGGATGATCCAAGGCAGCAGGGAGCCCCCCACATGTTGCACCCCCCTCCCAGCCTTCGCCCATGCCTTCAGACAGTTTTGGGGCACCCAGCTTTCCGGGCTGCCCCCAGCTGCAAGGGGTGGTGGCTTTGGGAGTTGCTGGCTGGTGTGGAGGCACGGGCAAAGGCTGCCCGCCTGCAACATGTGGGAGGCTCCCCACACTTCCTTGGCTCGTCTAGGTTATAGCTGAGCCTGCTGCCACGAGCCGCCAGACTGAGGCACCACAAGGCACATCTGGGAGCATGCTAACCTTGCCCATCCCTGCTGCCACTGCCTTCTCCTCCCACCGCTCTCTCCTACTGCTACCACTGCCCTCTCCCCTCGCTGCCCTCTCCTCCCGCTGCCCTCTCCAGCATGCAAAGCATGCCAGGCTGCAACGATGGCCAGTGGGGAGGGGATAGGCTAGCACGAATGCTGCTTACCTGTGTCTAGGCAGGTGGAGGCAGTTGTGTGGATGCAAGTGGCAAAGGCAAGGCACGGCGAGCATCCGAGCATACTGGTTTGGGGACGTGGCCAGCAAGGCGTCACCACCACTTCAGTGACCCACGCCCAATTACCACTACCGGTTCTCCGAAACCAGTCCAAACCAAGAGCAGCCCATCTCTGCAACAGTTTCCATCCTTGTTTCTACATATTGGCATCTCTTGAGTAAGATGCTTACATTTATAAATACCACTGATAAAAATATTTTTTCCTCTTTTACTCCAAAATCAGCTTAAGAATGTGTAATATTTACTTCACTTTATCAATCCTGAATTTGGAGGCAAAATGAGGTAACCAATTGTGAGAGTTATCAGAAAAGGGTCATCCTCCTTTTCTGTAATTCAATTCTTAAAAAGCTGAACATGAAGACACAAGGGACATTAAAACAACAGCAGCAGCAACAAAAAAGACACTATGTGGTGTATAAAATCACTAGAGCCTAAAGTAGCACAATTAAGCCATTAATTAAGCCTATTATAGCTTAATACGCTAAAAGATCACTCGCACTGAAATTCTAGGGCCACCTTTCTCTTGCCTTTGCCTTCAGAGGAGATCTACAGGAACCACCACGTTCATCAAAATGGCAAAATCACCACTTAAAAGGGAACATTTAAAGATAATCTCATGGAGGAATGATGAGGCCTTAAGAGAAGGGAAAGAAATAAAGAACTATACAAGCACCTAGCCTATTATGTGCCCCAAATTTACTGCAGGGGTCCCAATCCAGCTCCTGAAAGAGAAGATATAGAAGATATGCTTGCACAACATGTTCTTCTGGGCCCAATGGAATGGTATCTTTGTGGTGACGATCCTACTTATGGCTTTCAAGAACTTGAGCAAGCAAACAAACCTTCTCATCTTTGTGGCCGGGTTTTTAAAGTTGGAGAACCCACCTATTCCCCGTCCAAGAAAAAGGGAAACGGGCAAAACAAAAAATATCCCACATCGATGTGGTATGGTATAAAATGGGGCAGAGAGAATTTCTGACGGGCTTTCAAGGATCTGTTGTTATCTGGCAACAATACAGAGAATTCCTGGAGCCTTTGCCATGCCTATTTTCTGATCAAGCCTATCTCAACAGGCTGGCAAGCTCCTCTCCTCTCCTAGCAATAGCAATAGCAGTTAGACTTATATACCGCTTCATAGGGCTTTCAGCCCTCTCTAAGCGGTTTACAGAGTCAGCATATTGCCCCCACAGTCTGGGTCCTCATTTCACCCACCTCAGAAAGATGGAAGGCTGAGTCAACCTTGAGCCGGTGAGATTTGAACCGCCGAACTGCAGATAACAGTCAACTGAAGTGGCCTGCAGTACTGCACTCTAACCACTGCGCCACCTCGGCTCTTCTCCTCTCCTCCCCTCCTCTTCCCTCTATTGTTATGGCGGAATGAAGTTTGAGATGAGTAGCAGATAGAGAACGTATGTATGCCTGAACCACAATCTTGAGACAATGCCGTACTTGGCAGATATCTTATCCTGTTGGCTGAAGGCGAGAGAAAAATGCCAAAGAAATCAATCAGTAACTTTACTTATTGTCCATCACACAACTATAATAAGAACAGAGTTATTCAGTAATAATAATAAATGTAACAAAAATATAATTTTGATATTAATACAGTTTTCTGCCAACTCAGGATTGAGTGGACAACATTTTGATTTGGTTGTGAAAAAAGGCCCATTATCCTTCTATCTTAATATATTATATCCAAGTGGTCATAAACTCGGGATTGATGTTCAGCTGTCAAGTATTTGGGGGGGGGGGAGGCATAGCTTTCCATGAGATATTTTAGAAATAATAAAACCTTACTATTTGCATGTTTCGATTGTTGAATATTTTATTTAACACTTTATTCCTAACTCTGAAAGGAGTTAAGTGTAGAAACAACACTTCAATTTTCTTGTTTTCTAAATAGAAGCTAATATGTTTAATTGTTTGGTGATACTTCAGAAGTTCCAAAATTTGTTCTGCTCCCTTTTGAGGGTTATATATTCTTGGTGAGATTCTGTTGTAGTTTTTATTTCATACTCAGCAGCCTGATATATAATTTAAAAAGAAAGAAAATAAATGTCTCATTTATTAACACTTTTTTATAGTATATTTTCAAATGGTTGTTGCTAGGTAATCTTTCTTACCCTCAAGAAATGACGATTTTTATAATCTATCTGCACAAGTGTTATCTTAGTTTTTAAAAAGTTTAGAATTATTCTGTTTCCATAAACACATAAAATAGTGTGTGATTGTTTTTAAAAGCAGGATTATAAATTAAGAAGTATATTGCTGTTTATGTAGTTGGCTGCTCCATGCTTGTACCTCAAACTATATATTATATTGTTATAATTTAAAGTTTGTGGGGTGAAAAGAAGTAAACACACACACATACAGTACACACTTCTTTGCAAAACATATATGAGTTTCTTTCAATATAATATTTCCAAAGTAACTTTTGGAATGCTTCAAATTTCTGTTTACTGCAATGGAAAAAGCTGCTAAACAAATGTTGCTGCCATATGTATATATGAGCTAATAGATCAAGCTATATTCCCTGCATATGCAATTTATCGACTGAATTTGTATTCAGGTTTATACATATCACAGCAAGAACTAAACAACCAAGGTAATAATTAGTCTGGAATTAGCCATAATGGTGATCAACCAAAGACATTAAGGGGAAAAGATAAACAAATGTTTGATTGACTTTACCCAGAAATGTTTCCAGAACTGATTTAATGGTTAAAGTTAATCATATGAATAAAATATATTCCAGAAATTCTAAGCCACTTAAAACTCTAGAGTATGTGTGTATTTATATAGTATGTAAATATACCAAAATAGCATAGGTTTGGTAAGAGCAATGTATAATTTCTCTGGAAAGAAGATAAAACATATTTTAATTACTATATAGGGTTTTTGCGACATTCTGGGAATTGATGCACAAATCAGAAACAATGTAATATTGTAAAGATCAATGAACTAGGAAAAACAATAAGAACAGCACCTGATGGAATGTTGTACATACCAGATGGAAGTATTTTTAATTTAGCTAAACACGGTATATTTTCTATATTCATCTCGAGCCATCACACAGAAAGGCGAGTTTAATTTTTGACAATGTACAATATTTGCTGTTGCATTTTTAAATTACAATTTCTCAAGTATCTATAATCAATGTACTGTGCTTGCCAGTTTCCTGGCTCATATAACAGAAGATGTCTTAAGAAAAAGAAGGTTAAAATAAAGGCCTAAGCATATTTGACAGAGATGAATCTCTTTCTCCCAATTCTTCCATTCCATTCCATTCCATTCCATTTTCTTCTTCTTCTTCTTCTTCTTCTTCTTCTTCTTCTTCTTCTTCTTCTTCTTCTTCTTCTTCTTCTTCTTCTTCTTCTTCTTCTTCTTCTTCTTCTCCTTCTCCTCCTCCTCCTCCTCCTCCTCCTCCTCCTCCTCCTTCTTCTTCTGTTTCTTTTGTATGGAGTGCATAGAGCAGCAAGCTTCTTCCAATGAATCCTATCCATGGCATCACCTTCAGCATCTTCCCCTTTAATATCCACTGTCCATAAATCATCTTTTAACATCTGATGCTAAGTTTTGCATGTTCTATCCCACCTCCGCTTTCCCTCCGGTGGCTTCCAGTGTTTTTCATGAATCAGTGTTCTGTCAAGTGAAGAATATGACCAGCTAGGCCTATTCAACATTCCATCACAATGGCTTGCAACTTCCTGGATCCACTCTGCCTCGAAATGTCCTCATTGGTGACATGGGTGCACCAAGTGACACCATGAATTCTCCATGGGCAATGTTAATGGAGCACATTGAGCTTTTATTGTGCTGTTATTGGCCATGTTTCACTGGTGCAGATCACAAAGATTGTCTTATAAAGGTTGGATAACAAGCATTTTACAAAAGCGCTTCTCTGTAATGATCCTTCCTAGGTTATATTGCCAATCTTAAAAAAAATGCACCCTGTATCCATTTTGCTACACAAAAAAATAGGATGCTTGGGCCTATAATAATTCATGTGCCTTTTTAACATATACAGTTTGATTCTCTTTCCTAAATGCTTTCCTCTACGAAATGCTCTCTCGTATATGCATTCTGAAATGCAGATGTTGATTGAATAGGAGTGCATTGTAAAATTCCCAGGACCGAAACAGAGGACACAAATCACATTTCACCGTAGGCATTAATTCCATAAGTATGGCTCAGCAGGTAGCTTTATTGATCTTAGCTGATCTTGAAAAACTAAGCAGGATTGATTTCTTGGCTGCCACTTGCATGGGAGATGGCCAGTAAAGCTTATGATAATTGGTTCAAAGGGAAAGTTTTGAGAGAGAGAGAGAGAGAGAGAGAGAGAGAGAGGGAGGGAGGGAGGGAGGGAGGGAGGGGGGAGAGAGAGGGAGAGGGAGAGGGAGAGGGAGGGAGAGGGAGAGGGAGAGGGAGAGGGAGAGGGAGAGGGAGAGGGAGAGAGAGAGAGAGAGAGAGAGAGAGAGAGAGAGAGAGAGAGAGAGAGAGAGAGAGGCAACATCACACTAATTCCTATATTGTTGCTAAGAAAGCTAGTCAGACAGGTCCATGATGTTACCAAAAGGGAGTTTATCTTTTTCATTTTCACCCCCAGGCAAGCTCATATTTTCTTCTCTCTGTGGAATTGTTTCTAAGCACTATATTTCAGTTAACCTGCAACAATTATGCCTTTATAAGTGAACCTGCATTCTATTCGCAAGCTAAAATTCCTTTTTCCCTCCCCATCCATCCACACATCAACCCTAGGATTTCTCTTAATGCATGTCAACTGAGGTACCCTGTTTTATTTTAGTTT
Organism: Thamnophis sirtalis; assembly: GCF_051295495.1. Classification (NCBI taxonomy): domain Eukaryota; kingdom Metazoa; phylum Chordata; class Lepidosauria; order Squamata; family Natricidae; genus Thamnophis; species Thamnophis sirtalis. The sequence goes on from NW_028261388.1 coordinate 84,888,487, forward strand.
ATTTTAGTTTCTACTTTCCTTTCATCTAGAAGGAATAGTTCATCTGTATGTATGGAGATAGTATAGACATACCAGGCTGCGAAAGAATGATCAAACTGTCTTCCTTTCTTCTCCCAAACTTCAATAACTGTAATAGCCTTTGCCTCTCTTTTTTAGACATAAAAATCAATAAATATGAGTACAGCTAATACAGTAATGCTGTACAGCACAAATCTTTAATGTAGTCACTGACTCATACTGGAAGAAATAACTTGCATACTGAAGGTATATGGAGACATGTCTATGACTTCAATTATACCCTTGATTTAAAGGAGTTAATGGAGTTGGCAGATCTAATACATTTGAAGCTTGGGCCTATAACTTTTCCAGTGACTATTTCTGGCAGTTTGTTAGATGCTGTAAGGATGAAAATGATTACAGCACCACCTATGAATTCTCTTGATATCAGAGAATTCTTATAAAAGAAACAAAGGCTTGAATCCCTCCCAAAAGAATTAGCAAGGAGGATAGAGAATAGTACCAAGAAAGTAAAGGAATAAATTAGATATCTCTTTCTGTGCTCTGTTTCTCTTCCTGTTAGACAAATAGAAACAATAGTTTTTTCCTAGCAAAACAGTATGCAGTGCACATATGTTTAGTACATATGGGTGTAGTAAACAATTAATCATTGAAGGAATGCATACTCCGGAAGATCCGTAAGAGTGTCTGATGTCTTTATTTCAAAGTAAAGTAATATCGAATAAATTTAAGACTCTGAGATGCCCAACAAGCAAATGGACAAGAGGCAGCTCATTTGAGATACCATGAATATTAGAAAAAATACTATTTATTTAAGTGATATGGATGCATACTTAATGCAATGGTAGGATTCCAAGATTTTTACTACCAGCTCTGTGGGCGTGGCTTGGTCTGCATGACATGGCTTGGTGGGAGTGGCTTGGTAGGCGTGGCAGGGGAAGGATACTGAACAATCTCCGTTCGCTCCCCACTGCAGGGGAAGGTTACTGCAAAATCCCCATTTCCTCCCGATCAGCTGGGACTCGGGAGGCAGAGAATAGATGGGGGCGGGGCCAGTCAAGGTGGTATTTATCGTTTCTCTGAACTATTCAAAATTTCCGCTACCGGTTCTCCAGAACTGGCCAGCACCTGCTGAAAAACCACCTTTGATTTAATGACAGTTTGAGTACTGTTTCATCTTTATCTGAAATAACAAGCATTTCAAATTGCAGCTTCACTTAAGGTAGAGAAAATGCATTTTACAAACCCTGAATACTGTTTCTTGAATAATTTGTCTATGTGAAAATGCATTTTACAAACCCGGAATACTGTTTCTTGAATAATTTGTCTAGTGAATTCATTGTTGCAACTGCAGATTTTTTTCATCTATTTAGGGCATATGTCTTCCAAAATACTAGAATAGGCATCAAAGATTTGTAATTCAATAAACAGATATCTGTGCACTGCGCTTTTAAGCAGCTCCTGTCTTGTACTCAGAGAGCCTTGATTCTGGTTTAGCTCCTTGGGACAACATAGTCATAATTAATTTAGGTACCACAGATTTTAATCTGATTAGTCTAAATAGAGCTTAGTTCATGCTGATTGAAAATTTGCAAAAAATATACAATTCTTCCTTTCCTTTCCAGGCCCTTCTTAATGATGTCTATGTTTTGGGTAGATAAACATTAAAATTGCTTTAGTTCAACAAGGAATGATTTAATATATTTACATGTAAGAGCCAAGGTGGCGCAGTGGTTAAATGCAGCACTGCAGGCTACTGCTAGATCAGCAGTTCAGCGGTTCAAATCTCACCGGCTCAGGGTTGACTCAGCCTTCCATCCTTCCGAGGTGGGTAAAATGAGGACCCAGATTGTTGGGGGCAATATGCTGACTCTCTGTAAACCGCTTAGAGAGGGCTGAAAGCTCTATGAAGCGGTATATAAGTCTAACTGCTATTGCTATTAAATCACAAATTTAAAATATTTGTATTTCTAAGCATCTCTCTCCCCCCCCCCACCCTCTCTTTCTCTCCTACATCCTCTTGGAAAGAAAGGTGCTAATGATATTTTGGTTCCAGTGGCTGAAATTCTGTAGAGAAATGATGAAGCTCCCAAGCATTGCTACAGTTGTCTCATTGTTTGGAGATTATAACTGGCAGCCTAAGGAGTAAATCTAGCTGCTCTTCTTGGGAAGAAGAAGAAATGCACCTACTCACTACTTACGACACCTTTCTGGAAAAAAACAGACCTGCAATTTTACACAAGAGCTCTGCTTCAAATACACCAGGAAATCATTCCAAGCTGCCCCATTTTTCTTTATTACAGATTCCTTCTGTTCCTCTTAGTTTCCCAGAGGTTGATGAGGAGAAAAATTGGACTTAATTAACGAGCCTATATTGCATTTTACTTTGAGTGCTTAGCCACTATTGTAATTAAGGGGCTTTGATGGTATCAGCAGCTGTCCCGTTTCCTTTGATGGCTTCAGCCATTTGGCAGATCTGCAGGATGTCAGGGAAGAGGGGGGGGGGGAAATACAAGGGACTTCAAGCCATTTTAATGCCAGCCTACTTCAGCGCACTCCCTAAAAGGCTGCTCTCCTGCTAATTCACCTGAGGAGCCATTTCAGTTGGGTGTGACCCGGCAAAAGCGCGGACGGCAAAAGCGCGATCGACAAAATCGCGCCTTTGACGTCATCACAGCGCGACGAAAAAGATCAAAAAATTCAAATAAAAATTAATAAAAATTAAATTAAAGCAAGCCGATTCACATAAAGGTAAGGGTTAGGTTTAGGGTTAGGGTTAAGGTTAGGTTAAGGGTTAGGGTTAGCTTTAGAGCGTTAGCGTTAGCGTTAGGGTTAGGTTAAGGGTTAGCGTTAGGTTTTTCGTTACTTTAACGGTTAGGTTTAGGGTTAGGTTTAGGGTTAGGTTAAGAGTTAGGTTTAGGGTTAGGTTTAGGGTTAGGTTTGGGGGGCTTAGGGTAAGGTTTTCGCTTTATTTTTACATTTTTTGAACTTTTTCGTCGCGCTGTGATGACGTCACAGCGCGCTTTTGTCGAGCGCGATTGTGTCCTACGCGCTTTTGTGGTGGAACCCAGTTGGGATCCAGAGCTACCCACCTATTCCAGTGAGATGAAGATGTTTCCTTGGCTGAGTGTCAGGTTGAAAGAATGAACAAAAACTGCACAACTGAACTTGAAGCAGTGGAAAAATGTAGAGAGATAACGATAGGGGAAATATTACAGAAGAACCGATCGGGCAAATCGACAGAGTAGACATTGGGAGACTATGAGTTTTAATCTCGCTTTAAGTCCAAAGCCAGGAAGATCACCTTGGAGTAATCAATCTCTCTCAGGCCTAGGAAGCAGAGAGGGTGTAAACCATTTCTGAAATCTTTCCAACAAAACTGGGCAATCTCCAGAAGTCAACACTGACCCAAAGGAACATACATGTATGCACACGTGTGTACACACACACAATTGCACTAACATATAAGTAATTGAAGAAGTACCGTAGTTTCTTCTTTGTCCCTCTCTAGGCATTACTCTATGGTTTAGAGCAAGGGTGGGAGAGCCCTGGTCCTTTTATAACTGATGGACTTCAGCTCCCAGAATTCCTGAGCCAGCCTGTTTCATTTCTGAGCAACTTTAGTTATAAAGCTCACAAAGAAAATAGGAATAATCCTACCCATTAGGTTTTTTTTATTTATATTAATTAATTAATTAATATTATTGATTAATATAGCAATAGCAGTTAGACTTATATGCCGCTTCATAGGGCTTTCAGCCCTCTCTAAGTGGTTTACAGAGTCAGCATATCACCCCCAACAATCCGGGTCCTCATTTCACTCACCTGGGAAGGATGGAAGGCTGAGTCAACCTTGAGCCGGTGAGATTAGAACCGCTGAACTGCAGATAACAGTCAGCTGAAGTGGCCTGCAGTACTGCACCCTAACCACTGTGCCACCTAGGCTCATTAATTAATATTATTAATTAATTATTAATTATGCTTTATTTTGCATGATCCTGTGTGGCCATTTAACAAGGAATTTTAAGATTGAATTTATCAATGTTACCAACAAAGACAAAATTACATTGTATAACCATTCCTATGGACCACATACTCTAGTTAATCTGGTTCTTCGGCTTTAGGGAAACAAATGAACTAATAAAAAACTAGTATTTGGTTAGAAAAAAATTGCCAGCATTGTTTAAAAGGCAACTTTCTTAATGTTTTTTTTTTTTCTAACCAGCCATGTGTTGGGAAAATTCCATACAAGGTCTGAAATCATAAAGTAAACCCAAATCTATTTATCAAAATAACGGTGAAATTCTTAAACAGCTGTTTTGCCATACTTCATTAATTCATTTAATTTCCTTCTTGGCATCAGACATCCATCGTACTATGAAGAGCAGTGATTTAGGGCCTTTTCCCACTGCTGAACCGAAATGCTATCCACTAATCTTTAGCTCAACAGAAAACTAAACTGGCATAAAATTACTCCGTTGCTGATCATATGCTGCCTGTTCTGGTTGTCACTAAATGCATGACCCGTCAAAACCGCGGTAGACAAAAGCGCGCTCGACGAAAGCGCGTACCTGACGTCATCAGCAGTGTGACGAAAAAAATTAAAAATAAATTAAATTGAAATTAAAATTAAATTAAAGCAAGCCGATTCACATAAAGGTAAGGGTTAGGGTTAGGGTTAGGGTTAGGGTTAGGGTTAGGGTTAGGTTAAGGGTTAGGGTTAGGGTTATGTTAAGCGTTAGGGTTAGGTTTAGGGTTAGGTTAAGGGTTAGGTTTGGGGGGGTTAGGGTAAGGTTTTCGCTTTAATTTTAAATTTACCGCTCACAGGGCGATGTTTTCGTCGCGCTGTGATGACATCACGTATGCGCTTTCGTCGAGCGCACTTTTGTCTACCGCGGTTTTGTGGTGGAACCACTAAATGTGGCATCGTCACGCATGATGTGTAGGGCAAGTTCAGGGAAAGGATTGGTGGATCCCTGTAGTTTTGCTTCCTACCATTTCTCCCAAATGTCAGTGGCTGTCAGGGGAGCATCTAACAAATGATTTGGAGGAGGCAACGTTAGACAGATGGCCAGAAGTCCAGTTTTAGGGATGTTAAAATCTTATTTTGCCATTATGCAAGTCCTTTTCATGAAGATGTTTAAAAGGAGCCTAACTAAAAGGCCCAACTAACAATTGTCAAACAGGGCTGAGTTTCATGGTGCAGCAATGCTGAGCCTGTTCCCTTTCTCAGTTCACCATCCAATTTCCCTGTATGTCAGGTTTTAATCTGACAGCTACTAAATCAGAAAGAGCTCAGGTTGAGGACAGAGTTATGCCTTCCTTCTTTCTTTCTTTCTTTCCTTCCTTCCTTCCTTCCTTCCTTCCTTCCTTCCTTCCTTCTTGAATAATTTACAGATGAAAAGGATTTTACTTCTTTCCTATCCAATCTAGAATGATCCTTGAAATACCAGAAGATAGGAGCCATACCTGTTCTGACCCCACCCCCCTCTTCGCTCGTTCACAAATGACAGTCAGACAGAACTTCAAAGGAAATATCTTTATCAGTCCTGGCTCAAGTTGGCTGCGAGCCCAAAAATAAATGTAGATAAAGTCTCTGGCAAAACGTTACACAGCAAAAGCAAAAACAAAACCTCTTACAGCAAACCAGGTTTACAGAAAGCAAAATCACTTATTCAAGTGCCTCTTTGAATCAGGTTTACAGAAAGCAAATCACTTATCCAAGTGCCTCTTTGAATCTCAAAGCGATGAACCACACACGACGAACCATGAACCACGAATGTTGACTTCTGCCACTAAGGCGTGGCACTATCCTTCTTTTATCTGCAGAAGACGACCCTAACGAGCAACAGCTGCTCATTATTCCTGCATCCCGACTCAACTCACAGCAAGCTTCTGCTGAGTCACAACACATATCTACCCTCTTCCTAAGGGGCTAACAGGAACTGAGTTGAAGCTATCCCCAAGGATTGTCACCTGGCTGTGATAACAACATAATGGCCAGTGATAATTGTCAGGTTATATCCATGGCAAGAACTGTACTTGAATATCAACATAGCTAGGAATGCTGTGGTTGTCTTGGACATGGGTTGGAATGGAAATCGGATAAAAGTTGCATCATAATGACTTGGCCAAAAAAGAGGTTTCTGAGATATGTTGTACACTACTGTACTTGGCTATAATAATAAGGCCCATTATTAGGAGTAAATTGAAACTTTGCCCTGAGGCTTGAATCAATATTTCTGCAAAACCCGTTCCCCAAAAATGGACAATTCTAAAACAGTGTTTCTTAAAGTATGACCCCCTTGGGAGTCTCTGAAGACCCTCTTAAGAGTTGCAACAACATTATTTGCCTGCCTTTGTTGAAAAATAAAGCAATATTAAACTCCCATTAAATAATTGTGAGAAGCATTACTGGGAGCATAGGCATTAATTTTAGTAGGGTAAATATTGATAAATATAACCCATAGAGGGGAAAAAAATTGTTTGAGGTCTCCATCACGATTTTTAAAAGTGAAAAGAGGTCCTAAGAGAAAAGAGTTTAGGAAACACTACTCTTAACAATAGCACACAAATATCTTATTGTACCCTTAATATTTATTTACCATTTGGGGCAATGATGGCTTAGAGGCCCATAATACTGCTATTTGAAATAGGAGAAGATGTTGGAATTCCCACATAAAATCTACTTTATTTTTAGTGTAGTAATTCATATGTTCTCTGTATGGAAGTTTCAGATTTACATAACCCTCTGAATTAAATTAATATAACAAAAGTATAAATAAAGCAATATCTAATGTACATATCCTAGCCCAGTGATTCCCAAACCTTTCCCCTTTGGTAAACTACCATTAAAATTAAATTATGGGGCAGTCCTTAACTCCCTTTCTTGAGCCCCAAAAGTTCTGATTAGTACCTGCAATGGGTGATATTATTTTTTTTGGGTAGAAAGCAATGATAGGCTATATTTTTAATGTTGCCCAGATCATGCAACATTCTGTATTATTATGTATATTACTATAGGTATTCACATATATTACTACAATGACTACTGAGATAATGTCATCAAGTAGATAAATATTTCCTTTAGTGTATTACAGGTAATTGAAATCAAGGTTTGATGGCTTCTTGAAAGTCAACTAGGGAACTTGAATCATAGACTTTGGGTCTCCTAGCAGGCTCAGATTCTTCTTTCCATGTGATCCATTAGATCAGTGGTTCCCAAACTTGGCAACTTTAAGACTTGTGGACTTCAAGTTGGAGTTGAAGTCCACAAGTCTTAAAGTTGCCAAGTTTGGAAACCACTGCATTAGATACATTGACCTGCTTCTAACTCTGCCATTCATCATCGGCATCAGAAAATCTAAAAGAAGGGTTTTCAACAGTGAGCAGACCCAATAGGATGCATCACGAGCAAAAGCAGCATTTGCTGGTGAAGTCTTATTCTACCAACTCTCAGCTGCACACAAGGGAAGTAGCTTCTATTAAGATCTGTACAAAGCACAAGAAGATTTAGTCTGCTATCATTCCAAGATGAAAAGTGTAGGATTTAGTGTCTATGTATTGGAAATGTGTGTTCGAGAAAGACTGTTAGCAGAGCATAACTTGTTCCTGCTGACAGGGCAAACCGGAAAATTTTCAATTGTGCAGCTTGTCTTTTTCAAAATATACATCCACTTAGAAATAGATGTAATTGCATTTCTAGAGTTTCTTCCTTATCTAATTCCCTATTTGCTCTGAACCTAGATTAATTAGGAAGCAGAACCAAAAGCCACACATAGGGAACCATATTTTCCTAACAAAACAGAAGTATTAAATATCAGTGAACATTTTAATTAAGTATAGACTGTTGAAACACCACCTAATAAATTCTACATAATCACAGAAGATTCGTGCAACATTTTCAATAACATTTTATCGTTTCAAGTAAGGATAATATTTGCATTTGGTAACCGCCTGCACTATATAGCCAAAATTATAAGAATTATTGAATTAAAATATTGGTAGTTAGTAATGAGCACTGCCTTTTACAAAAGGTTCCCTTATTGTTATTACAACAACAACAACAACAACAACAACAACAATGCTGGAAACATAATTAAAACCATTAATACATGGGCAGTTCCAATAATACACTACTCAGCTGGAATCATCAATTGGACTGTGGCTGAACTAGAAAACTTGAACCTGAAAATGTGTAAACTCTTGAATATGTACCACGCTTTACATCCAGGAACTGACATTGGCAGGTTTTACCTGCCAAAAAGAATAGGTGGCAGAGGGCTATTGCAAATCCATCAAACTGTAAAAGAAGAAAGACAAAGTTCGAATGATTATGTAAATCAAAGCACATTGCTGCAGGCTGTAAAAATGGAGAACATTATAAAAACAACAGAAACAGAGGCAGAATATAAGGAAAAACAGCTGGATGTCAGATTAAATGGATGGAAAACCAAGGCTTTGCATGGAAAGCACTTGAAAAACATTGAAGGAAAATGTGATAACAACTGGACATGGGCATGGTTTAAGAGGGGAACAATCAAGAAAGAAACAGAAGTTTTAATACTTGCTGCTCAAGAACAATAGCAATACAAACTAGTGCCATGAAATTTAAGATACAAAAATCCACTGACAATCCAAACTGTTGACTTGGCAACGGCAAAGTTGAAACTGTTTCAACTTTAAAGTGTGAATGCAGCAAAATCTGATCATGCTAGACATTATTGAGTTGCTAAATTAATCCACTGGTCATTATGTAAAAAAAAATGCCTTACCTGTATCCAAAAAGTCATGGGAACATAAAGTGGAAAAAGTTGTTGAAAATGAGATGGTGAAGATCTTGTGGGACTTTCGAATACAGGCAGATCGTCATTTGGGACACATTACTCCAGATATTATGGTTGTGAGGCCGAAGCATACAATTTATTGATATCACTGTACCAGGAGATGCCAGTCAAAGAAAAAGAACTGGAAAAAATCATGAAATATTGTGACCTGGCCATCGAAGCTACTTGATTATGGATGAAACATAACAGTGATACCCATTGTCATCGAGGTACTTGGTACCATGTCCAATAATGTTATAAAATACATCAAGAAAATGCAGCTTCCTACAATAACACCAGTGGAACTGCAAAATAAAATGCACTACTTGGAACATCATACATTTTAAGAAGGTCCTTGGTTGACACCTAGGATGCTGGCAGCAACCTGTATCAACCATTAGCACCAGTTAATGGTGTTTGTGATGCATTTTTAAATGTTCTGTTGACTGAGTTTCATGTTTAATGAATAAAGTATTAGATAGATAGATAGATAGATAGATAGATAGATAGATAGATAGATAGATAGATAGATAGATAGATAGATAGATAGATATAGACAGACAGACAGACAGACAGACAGATAGATTGCAATATCTGGACAGTATAATGAACCACCACAGCACAAGTAGCAACTTTCAAGGAAGAATATCAAGTTTCCATTCCATTTAAGTTTTGCCTAACTAATATGTTCTTCTTGTATCTTAGATTTTTTTTAATATCTTGGTCTATAACTTATTACTGGTTGGTACATGGTGTCTGGTTCATAAGTGATAGCAAACTTCCAACTGCTTTTCTTATCCCCAGGCAATAAAAAATAAAAGTTACACTTGAGAATGTGGAGGATGTCAAATGGAAGATTAGATAGGAGATGTTCTGATGACTTGACTGAACTGAAAATAATAAGTGTTTCCAGTTCAGGAGATGCTGTCCTGGTTCTTTTATCACTTGCAAACCTAGGAGCAAATTCTGGATTCTATTTTTTTATTCTTGTGGGGAAAGAACTGAAAGAAGCAGTGATAGACTGACAAGACTCATGCCCATTGTCAACAACTGGAAGAGCACATTTTGTTTACTGATAAGCAACATTCTGGTTGATGGTTTTTCAGAAACAAAGATTGTGATGTTTTGTTACCCTGCCATTACATATTACATCTCTTCTATGTCCATCCATAGTCAAGAGATGTACTTGTCAGGCCTGTAACAGTTCCTTTAAGAATCTTTGGCCTGCCACACTCTCATTAAGGGGGGGGGGAATTAGCAAGGGGTAGAATGTGCTGTTTTCAAAATAAAACATTCCTTTCTAGAAGCTCAAGGTCATCTTTTGTCTCCCAAACCTTTGCACCTGATTGGAGGCAGTTGGGCGTAGGTGCTAGTGTGGAAGAAGAAGATTGGACCATGTGATGGACTGTGGGTGTGGGGACAGGATCATGAACTTTTAACTGGGTGGGATTCTGATGTAACTTCCAGAATTGGGATTCCATAGCACGATGCCAACATGCCTACCTTATTAAATTGGAACTTTAAGCATAGTTTTGCCTTCGACTCTCATTTAATTCTGCATGATATTTGGAATGCTGACAGTACTCTTATCTATACTCAGTATTTGAAAAATAACATATAATCAGAGACAGTCCCTTCTGAATTCATTCATAAAATCCCAACTTCTTATTTGCATGTGAATGAGGATATTGATTACAGTTCTAACAACGATCAATAAGGAAAGCAGGGACATAAGTGACTTATTACAATTAAATTGCAAGGCATTGCATAAAAATGTAGACAAATTTGTTTTCACAAGGAACAAAATTACCCAGGCATAATCTCCATCAGGAACAGAGATTATATATTTTTTCTAATAATTATTTGCTGGCATTCTACCAATTTTTTTTTACAAAAAAATAGACGTTAAACTTGATTTGTCTGAAAGATTAAAAAATTTAGATGAATTTTTACTTGATCAATATAGAATCTTTTAAAAAAACTCATTTACTAATGAATGAGTTAAAATAAATGAAATACTGAGATAATGTGGAAAGCGCAAAAATGTGTTGAATAAAAGATTCCAATTTATTGGTACTCTAGCAAATAATATTTCCTGTTTTGTCTTCTGGAAGTGGCGTATACACACCAGTGGTGGGTTTCCATTTTTTTTTACTACTGGTTCTCTTATCTGCTCTTATTGCTGGAGCTTATTTATTTATTTATTTATTTATTATTTACTTACTTACTTACTTACTTACTTACTTACTTACTTACTTGACTTCTATACTGTCCCAGGAAGAGATGGTAAAAAGGAGCCTCCGAGCCTCTCTGCAGCCTCAGAAAATCTATTTTTACTTGTCAAATAGATACAGGCCTAGAACATGCAACAGAGTCTCTATTGATAATGTGCTGCAATTAAAAAAAAATAGTCTTATGATGTCAACAGGTAAGACAAAATGATTAACTAGATGTCATCACCAGTTGCCGATATTCCTCTTGAATCCACTAGTTAAAATTGTGTGGGAATTAAGGAATTACCAAGAAACTATGTAGTTTATGAGGGGTTACAGTGTGTGGGCTGCTGGTCCCATGATTATTTATATCTGTGTCTTAAATTATTTTAAATTATTTAGATGCCATACGCTAAGTGAAATGAATAATGGTTGTGTTGCTTTATTGTCTTATAATTATTTAGTTGGTGGTTATATTGTAGGTTGCCGTAAGCACACAAATGTGAGAAGAGCAGCTATATAAAAGACACTAATAAACGAAAAAATGTCATAACTGTGAAAGAATTTGTGTCTAAGACATTTCCAACATTGGATAAAAATGAAGGGCAATTAGGTGAGATGCTCCAAATTCTAATAAATTTCATCCTAAATATTTGATTAAAACTGAGATCAGTTTCTTGATATTCATTTTTGGAATAGAAACGCATGATAAAACTTAGGAAAGCTATGCGGTAACTAAATAGGCTGTAGAAGGTAAAAACTTGACCAATTACTTCCCTGGAGTCATCATGTCTCTATTCAAAGCAAACTGAATTCTCTCCATAGTATTCACTAACCTCAAAGAGAAAGTTATCAGCAAATATAGGGCAACTATACTTTTACAGTTTATAAAGTAATATGAAAGATTTGAAGGGGAAAAGCCTTGAAATGAAATCAAAATAATGTAATGAGCACTGAATAATTTTTGATGGAGATGAATGCTGGTTTTTTTTAAGAGAAAAAACAAAACAACATCCAAAGAAGTGAAAGGGAAAAAAAGGAATACAGCAGACTTATTTCATCCCCAGCTTATAAATGCAAGAGAACAATGTTGAAATTGAGTACGCCTGCTTTAATATCTTTTAAATTGTAAGAATAAAAGCGAACTCTCATAATTTAAAGATGGTAAGGGTTCCCTCCCCCCCCCCCCAGAATTGCTTTAATTTCCAGGAACAAGAAGAATCATTATTGGTAAAAATAATTGAATCAATAAATAACATCCGAGGAGATGGAAGTGAATCATTAAGCAGCTGAATGTTTACTATTTACATGGTAATAAATATAAGTACACGACTGATCTATTCATTACATTGATTTCTAATGAAAAATTGATTTGTATTGAAAATAGCTGGCAGCAAAAATCCACATTGTGTTGTGGATTGTGTTGTGTTTTGCACATTTTGCAAAACACAACAGAACCATTTTTGTAGATAGGAGAAAGAGAGAACATGGAGTTGATATAAATATGTCTTTTATTGGAATGTATTCACTGAAAGACAGTCATTGGTTACAGTTTGCCTAATGATTGTAAGTGGGATCAAATCTGGGACCTAAAACACAGATCAGTTTGCATGAAACCATGGGCCACATTGAGAGATACATAAGATAATTTCACATGTCTCAAGGATTTCACCTTGAGGCAAGATGGGTGTAATATAAATTACATAAATGGAATAAATAAATACGTATTTCAGTTATTACTATAATGTTCTGCTTCACTTAGTTGGCTTGAAATGAAAGTTATGAAACTAAAATAGTTGCTTATCTTTACAGTTGGATACTCTCTCCCCTTCTCTCCTTCTTTGTATAAAGAACATAGAACACAGAATATTAGAATTGGAAGGGACCTTGGATATCTTCTAGTCAAACTTTCTGCTCAAGCAGGAGACCCATTCTGGACAAGAAACTGTCCAATCTCTGTTTGTTGTTTGTTTGTTTGTTTGTTTTATTTATTTATAGGCCGCCCTTTTCCCTGAGGGGACTCAGGGCGGCTTACAATCAAAAAGGAAGGGGAGTGTAGGACAATACGAAAAAAGAAATGTGCACAAAGTAAATTAGACAATAAAACTCAACATTCACTCAGCATTCGGGAGGGGCGAAATAAGATTATCCCCAGGCCTGACGGGTTAGCCAGTTCTTGAGGGCTGTGCGGAAGGCCTGGACGGTGGTGAGGGTACGAATCTCCACGGGGAGATTGTTCCATAGTGTCGGAGCCGCAACAGAGAAGGCTCTCCTCCGAGTAGTCGCCAGTCGGCACTGACTGGCGGATGGAATACGGAGGAGGCCAACTCTATGCGATCTGATGGGACGCAGGGAGGTAATTGGCAGAAGGCGGTCTCTCAAATAGCCAGATCCACTACCATGGAGCGCTTTATAGGTGGTGAGTAGGACCTTGAAGTGCACCCGGAGACCAACAGGTAGCCAGTGCAGCTCGCGGAGGATCGGTGTTATGTGGGCGAACCGTGGTGCGCCCACGATCACTCGCGCGGCCGCATTCTGGACTAGCTGTAGTCTTCGGATGCTCTTCAAGGGCAGCCCCATGTAGAGCACATTACAGTATTCCAGCCTAGAGATCACAAGGGCTCGAGTGACTGTTGTGAGGGCCTCCCGATTCAGGTAGGGCCGCAACTGGCGCACCAGGCGAACCTGGGCAAATGCCCCCCAAATCTCTTCTTAAAAGCCTCCAGTGATGGAGCCCCCACAGCCATTCTACTAATTAATTGTTGTCACTCTCATGAAATTTCTCCTTAGTTCTAACTTGGATCTCCCTTTAATGGTCTCCCATCCATTATTATTTTTATAAAACTAAATGCTGCATGTTTAAATGTTGAGGTGTGTGTATATGTGTTTATAATAACTACTTCACAATAACTAGATTCCTTTTTTAATATAACATCAACTTTTGACGTTAGAACAGATTTCTTTTTCAGGAGTTTATAAAACTAACTGCTGCATTCCACATTCCAGTTTATTTTACATAAATTATATTGCTTAAGATGGAGTGCTATAAATATTGAGTAAAAATGTTGTCTGAAATGTTTTACAGTTCTAAAGATATCTCACTATCAGAAATGTATTTAAACAGGAACAAGAATAAAGAAAAGGACGAGAATCCTTTTCAGACTGATTCATGGACATAGTATATAGAAAACCTCTCATTTTCTTTTGAATATTTTTGACAGAAAGCCTTTATTAATCTGCGGTTCCAAACAAAATGTTTACTTAAAAAGTCTAAAATAATGGGTTTGGTATATGTGTTAATTTAAAAATAACTCTGAAAATTACAAAAAAAAAAATCCACAAAACTCAAAAGACTATTGAAGAAAACTGTTATATATTAGGTAATAAAAAAGTGTCATTTTGCTGGCTCTGGATTATATTTCGATTCAGGTTGTAATCCTGTATCCACTCTTCTGAACAGTTTGTTTTGCATATTTTTAAGATTACTCAGATGAGTACCAGATTTACAAACAGGTGTAGAGCTTGCATGTATAGTGAACACTTAGTATACTTCTTGCTTGAGTCAGCAAAAGTCAAGTGGCTCATTAAGCATTTGACAAATTACAATATGTGGCTTATGCAAGGCTATAAAGCTGTGGATTGTGCGTACCCTCCACACCCATCTATTAGCATGATGTATTTTACTAGTAGAGTTATTGTATTTTGCACAGCAAAAGTGTTATGGGTTACACCATTCAAATGATTTCCTTATGCCGGTCAAACTCATTGTCTTAATATTTTCTCAAGGGCCTGTCATTGCTGAAAATTTGGGTTTTATTTATTTGTCTATGGAGAGTCTCAATTATCCATCAGTCTAGAAACTGGGAGATTGAGAGTTCTAGTCCAGGTTTAGGAACTGAACCAACTTGGTATGTGTGTATGTGTGTATGTGTGTGCGTCAAACCTCTTCTGAAAAATCTTGCCAAGAATGATCCAGGCAGTGATCAGGAGTCACAAACTGATTTGAATTTTCAATCAATCTATAATGATGTGTATGGTTTTATTAATTTAACTAGAACTTACCTGATTTCCATTATTATGTTTTTCTACGGTTTTGCCTGGCTTGGTTCACAGTAAAGCAGAATATTTGGATTCTGAATCTGGATATGGCTAAAACATGCCATTGTAATAGTATTATCTTGGCAGAAGATATGATTGACAGATTATAATCCCAAGGAAGAATGTACTGGTTCTATAAAGCAGTGCACACTTTCCATCTTGACTATTTCTAAATACAGACAATAAGCTAAAGTAATCAAGAAGAAATATTGATAGGAGGTACTTTATAATTTATGGTCCTCAGGTACATCCGAGCCAAAAGCATGTTGCTTAATATTATGTTTAAGGAAGTGGGATTTGAGAGGGATGTCCAGATAAATGTCTGATCAATGTTGGCTGTGATGAGAGTTGGCACTTATAGACCTTTTAAGAATAAAAAAAAAGATTCAAAACAATACAGAACAACTGTAACGCTCTCGGACAGCCATCCAGATACATTTATAACTGACTGCCAAATAATCTTGTAGTTGTTCTGGTACTCTTTTAATTTACTCTTTTATTTAAAAATTAGCTAACCTATCTAGATAGTCTAAGAAAACTAAACCTATTGTTCTTTCTTAATTTTCCCCACCATATAAAACTGTCTCAAAACATTTTTACTTTTGCAATGAACTAATAGCCAGTGGAAATAGGCCCCAGGGTTGGTACAGCTCCACTTGAAAGAAAGCATATTGGCATGGGGAAAAAAAACCCTTGTTTTTAACCTCTCTTGTAGAAGACTTCATTATATTTTAAAAAAAGACGTTTAACTAAGACGGAAGTAAAAATATCCCCTTGATGTTGTGCAATATGTGTGTGCTTGTTTCTGTATAAATTGCTTTAGAACAGAAAGTTACACCCTGATCACCACACAATTGGATTAAACTCCTGTAAGAGAGTCAGTCTTTGGATATAATTTGAATAATTTAGAATGCATAGAAGCTCTAATGCTGGCAGATCGACTTCCCCATAGCAGAATGGTTTAGCTTTTGAAATCAGTGAACTTCTAGAAGGCTTCTAGATCCATTCAAAGTGCTGGTCATCAACTACAAAGCTTCATATGGATTAGCGCCAGGATTCATCAAATACTACTTCATCAGATACTGCCTTGCCATGGTTGAATCTGCAACCATGGCAATGCAAATATCTTAAGAGAACATGCTGAGAATCCTTGCTATCACCATGAGTTCCATCACCACTCAAGATGCAGCAAATCTCTGCTCTAGTCCCTATGCTTCAGAATCTAGTTTCCCCATATTTATACAGCACCCTCACTCTTAGTGGACTACAAAAGAGTTAAACAACTTATTTTGCTGTGTTTTGATTTTGGTTGATGATTCACGGATGTTCATCTTGGAGTAGATTGATTGAACCGTGGTGGTGCAGTGGGTTAGAAGGCAATATTGCAGGCTAATTCTGCTAACTGTCAAGAGTTCGATTCTGACCAGCTCAACGTTGACTCAGGCTTCCATCCTTCCGAGGTTGATAAAATGAGGACCGAGATTGTTACTTGATGGTTCGATGATAGTTCGTGGGTGTTCATCTTGGAATGGATTGATTGAGCCATGATGGTGCAGTGGTTAGAATGCAATACTACAAGCTAACAACCTAACTTACCACTACAAGCTAACTCATTGCTTACTCCAGGATCCTGACTGGCTCAAGGTTAACTCCACTTTCCATCCATCCAAGGTCAGTAAAATGAAGACCCAGATTGTCTGACTCTGTAAACTGCTTAGAGAGAGCTGTAAAACACTATGAAGTGGTAAATAAGTCTAACAGCTATTAGTGTTATTATGTTGTTTTTATATATTTTTCTTTGTTATATGCTAGCCAATAGTTTTCAGACTGGCATACGTTACAAAAAATAGTTGTAGATATAGATGTAGGTAGATATTTGTCCTGAGAATTTTTACCCTTTTTTTAAGTTTCCTAATTGTAATAATAAAACTTTTCAGACTTTTATAGAACTGATGCAGTTGTTACAGAAATAATTATGCAACCACCATTTATTGAACAAAACATATTTGCTTCACATATATTAAAATAACACATAAATTACCTTTTGACTCAATATGTTGTGAAAATTCAGTCTACATGACTAGATGTAAAGGAGAGAGGAAAAGGTTAACTTTCCCTGTCTTCTCTTCACTGATAAGCAACACCTTCCCACATTCCCAAAACACTCTTCTTGTTTGCAAACCATCACACTGTATGGATGGTTATCGGATTTAAATAGCCGCCATATGTTCCAGAGAACCTTTTCGTTTCTACTATGATCTAGTTCAGATTAATGTCACCATTACATCTGGCAGCAGTAAGTTCCAGATGTACTTTGCGTGCTGCGGCAGAATTTTTCCTTTTAGCAGCTTAATTAAATGTGGTGCTTATTTGTTTCATTTCATGTTGTTTAGGTTTTTATGTCACATGACAGGCCGGAGCATCTGTTTCTATTCTCTTTTCTCCAAATCTCCCAGCTTTTAGTTTATAGCTGTATATCAGTTTCCCATTGGGAAGCACAGACCGAAATACTCAGGTAGTGAATGCTTGCACAGCTTCTGAGGCTATCAAAGATGTTCACAAATGACAGCTTCACATACCATTCCACACCATTCTTGGTTTAGGATTACACCCAATATGTTAACTCTACTTTCCTTATTCTTAGCAGTAGCCAAATGCTTTTCTTATTCTCAGCTTATTAGCAATAGCAATAGCAGTTAGACTTATATACCGCTTGATAGGGCTTTCAGCCCTCTCTAAGCGGTTTACAGAGTCAGCTTATCGCCCCCACAGTCTGGGTCCTCATTTTACCCACCTCGGAAGGATGGAAGGCTGAGTCAACCCTGAGCCGGTGAGATTTGAACCGCCGAACTGCAGAACTGCAGTCAGCTGAAGTGGTTGCAGTACTGTACCCTAACCACTGCGCCACCTCAGCTCATTAATAACATACATTGTATTTCAAACAATACAAGCCTGAAAGGAAACAGTTCAAATTTCTCAAGAAAATAAACTGCATATAGAGTACATACAAAAAAAAAACCCATAGTGTTACATGTAAAAGAGGCTCTGCAGCACTATGAGAGTTAGAGGAAAAAATGCAGTTGCTTCGAAGGGTGGCACATAGGTGTGAGGCTCCCCATATCATCTTTTTTGGACCCGAAACGAAATGCTGCCTACTTTTCTAGGTGTGAAGATATCTTTCTCATCCTTTGAAAGGCCAAAAATATCACCTAATCACCAAGTTTCAGACAAATGATTTCCCTTCCCCTCCCTTTAAAATGCAAAGCTGTGAAAATGCAAGTAGAATCGATAGCAAAGTATGACAGCTCCTGGTATTATTGCTGCTGGGAAAAAGTGAATTTAGCTGTTTTCTTCCTTCTGCGCCCGTCAAGAAAATAATTCTTTTGCATACGGTGTTGGGATTCAGAAGAAAAAGAATACATACATTACAGCAGATGAACAAGTTAATGAAAATATCACATGAGCCGAGGTGGCACAGTGGTTAGGGTGCAGTACTGCAGGCCACTTCAGCCGACTGCTATCTGCAGTTCAGCGGTTCTAATCTCACCGGCTCAAGGTTGACTCAGCCTTCCATCCTTCCGAGGTGGGTGAAATGAGGATCCGGATTGTTGGGGGCAATATGCTGACTCTGTAAACCGCTTAGAGAGGGCTGAAAGCCCTATGAAGCGGTATATAAGTCTAACTGCTATTGCTATTTCTATTGCTATGAGCTGGACACTGATATTTTCTGAAAAACAAGGCACATCAGCCAGGGCCTATTAATGTTTGGACATTCTAATTTGTCTGTGACAAAGAAGCCTTGTTTTGGTCTCTCTTGCCTGCAATCTGTAAATATTTATTTCCTATTTTGGGCCTTTGTGGCATGGGGGAGGGAATTATGTATGATATTTGAAATTATTACATACTAACTTATTAAGGGCAAAATTTAAAAAAAAATCAATGACCAAATCTGCATATTATTTCACTGTCTGGGAAGTGGTGTATAAGCAGAGAGCTAGACCATTGCTACGCTTGCTAATATATTCTCATCACTGATAGATAATGTGCCTAGCAACTGCTTTTGCAAATCTAAGAGCTGTGCTCAGCAAGAGTCTGATAAGCTTCACTGCTACATTTACTGAATTTAGAACTATTATGTTATCTTCCGCAGTAAGTTCACAGCTCTTTCCCTGTAGCTTTCTGGAGCCAAGGAAAGACTTAGAGACCTCTCTCCAATGTGTTCTGAAGTTGTTCTTCCTGTCCTTTCCCAATGTGTTCTCCCTGACAGGGTTCCTTTTCTTTCCCCACTTCTCTTTCCCCCCCCCACCCCACCCCCCATATGATTAGGAGGGGATTTTTAACTATTGAAGACTTTCCAGTGAAAAACAATAGTTTCACTCATTTACAAGAAGAAAACTGTACGGACATCTAAGAGCTATTCCATTGCTTTTCACAGAAGAAATCTCACTCTTCAGGAAACTTTTGCATTTTGCACACACACATATACCTACATACACACATGCACACACATATACAGAGAAGAGAGAGAGGGGGAAGAGAAAGAGAGAAAGAGAGAGATATTCTTGCCTGTAAAATAATCATGAAATGGTAAAACAATAAAACCCTGTGCTTAATATTCCCTTTGGGATGCTCTACAGCTTAAGGTGCCCTCATTCATGCCTATCTGTATCATCCATCCATCCATCCACTCACCCACCATCCATCCATCCATCCATCCATCCATCCATCCATCCATCCATCCATCCATCCATCCATCTATCATCTACCATATCTATCTCTATAATATATCCGTAGGTAGGTAGGTAGGTAGGTAGGTAGGTAGGTAGGTAGGTAGGTAGGTAGATAGATAGATAGATAGATAGATAGAGATAGAGATATACAGTATATCTTCAGTCCTATACTTAGTTCATTACTCAATAATGGCATTAGAATATAATTATAGTTCAGTACAGTTTATCAGGTGTTGTTTGCCACAGATTATATACACACAACACAACACAACACAACACAACATGACATGACAGCAGTATATAAAATCAGAGGTAATGGAGCTTTTTCTGAATGCGTCCATACAGTAGTGGAAGCAGTCAAAAGTGCACCTTCAGCAATGTGTGAATGAAATGTACATGTTCAGTGTAACTGACTAATGGGATTTATTCCTAAGGAGGTAGGACTCTCATGGTGAAACTGTCTTGTAAAATAAGTAATGACAAGTGAGCTTCCTCTTTGAGTTCATTCAAAACAAAAACTTGTTAAGAATGCCCATGATTTAATAGATAGGAAGATGAGATTTATGTGTGAAAATGTTTGCCACTGCCTTTGTTGGGAGCTTGACATTATATTTCAGAAATTTGAGTTATATCTATCACTCACCAGAACTCATTTCAATCTGTTCTGGGTTCTGTATTAGGGAGCAATGATATAGCATTACATATGTGTATTTGTGTGCCTGTATTTTCCCGATAAGAATACTTTCCTGTAATGGTTGAGTGGTTCTTGGTTGAGTTGGGTAGCAATAGAAATTAATTAATTAAAATTACAAGTAAGTAAGTTCTATATTATGCTAAAAGCAACTTTTTCATATTTAGAAAACTCTTGTTTTATTTAAACCTTAAAAAAAATCATCTCCCAAACATATACTTTCATGCTCATTTTTATCATATCCTTTTTACTATCATTTCTTTGACTTCTTGCTTTTCTTTTTCTCTTTCTGCTGTGGAAATCTGAGAATTTCAACCATCTAGCTCGATGACAATATTCATAGAAGCTTTAATAAGCTGATTGCACTTTGGAATAATATTGAGCTACAAAGCCATTCCTTAGCAAACCTTTGTTCATTGTGCATAGGTTATATATACCTACAGTACATGCCAACTTATTAAGATATTCTCAAGAGAATGATTAGTGACTTAATAAAGCTGGTGCAACTGGACAGCCTTCTGAAGATAAACTAGTTGAAAGGAATAATCCATATATTTAATGGATTTATTTATGTCATCTCCCAAATACTCCTAAAAGGCAACAAAGTAATAATAATCTATTTGAAATAATAATTTCTGACATATTCACAGTCAGTATGGAAGATGAGATCCAGCCATAACCAAAAATATTTACAATCACTATCCAATGGAAAGCAGATAAATTTGAATGCTTAATTTTAAAAAAAATGCACTAGTCTGTTTTATGAGGTTTACTCTCATCCCAAATATGTACATGTGTTTTGGGTTTGCATGTAGACAAACACGCATATAGCCAAGTAGTTGCTTTATTGTGACAAACTATGCTAAATCCCTTCTGTAGCATGGCTATATGCTGTTTGATAAGCTATTCAAGAACACTGTTTGGTACTGATACAACATCAATTAATCTGAAGTTTCCCAACTTCTGCTTCTTTCTCTTTTTGAAACTAGGGTTAATATCTGATCTCCTCCAGTATTCTGGGACCTTTCCAGCAATCACCTCCCCTGCAGGTAGTCCCAGACTTACAACAATTCATTTACTGACTGCTCAAAATTACGACAGCACTGAAAAAAGTGACTTATGATTGTTTTTCACACTTAAAGATTGTTGCAGCATCCCCAGGGTCACATGACCAAAATTCAGACACCTGGTCACTGACTCATATTTATGACAGTCCCAGGATTCATATCAGTGGTGGGATTCAGCTAGTTCACACCTATTCGGGAGAACCGATTGGTAACTGTCTAAGCAGTTCGGAGAACCGGTTGTTGGAAGAAATATTTTGTTTTTTCCCATTTTACAGGGATAATCCTGTAAGGAAGGCAGGAAGGAAACATTCTGGTGTTGTTTCTAACCTAATTTTTATTGCCCTGCTTACAGAAACTGCCTCTCCAGTTAACCCTTATTACCATTGTAACAACTAAGGCGAAGTGCCCATCAACCTGAGTGACATTGACTTCGCCACGCCCACGTGATCACATGACCACTGAGCCCCGCCTACCCAGCTGGTCATTAGGGCAGAGAACTGGTTGGTAAATTATTTGAATCCCACCACTGGTTAATATGGTCACCTTCTGTGACCTTCAGACAAGCAAAGCCAATGGAGAAGCCAGATTTGCTTAATATCTGTGTCACTAACTTAACACCTGCAATGATTCGTTTAAAAATGGGGCAAGAAAGGTTGAAAAATGGGGCAAAAATCACTTAACAAATGTCTCTTTTGGGCTGAATTGTGAGTGGTAATTGAGATGACCTTTATTGTGGATGGTAGTGAGATTACCTTTAACTCCTTCATTATGCTTGAATGCACTCCATGTAGTCCTGTGTTTGAGATCTTTCTTACTTTCTTAACATATATGAAAAAGGCAGTTTAATAAAGTTGTTTGGAATAAAATAGTTGGTAATGCAATATTTCCACAATAAATGTTGGGGTTGATCTAAGTAAATGTGCTATTAATGAATCCATCCTGTGTCTTTCTGCCTTTCTAAATAACAATAGGATAAACTAAGAAAAGTACTGCTTTTTTGTCTTTAACAGTCCATCATGACACTTTTCAGAATATGTAATATGTATCCTTGATATTCAATGGCTTTATGTTTTACCGGGAAGCTCAGAAAGTATATTTGCTATTATATTTAGCCATAAAAACATTTTCCCATACGTTATTCTAAACAAAACACACATTGAGCTAATATGCAGGAGAACAAACAATCTCTATTCACCACAACTGGTGTGAACTGGTATGCAGTCTGAAAATAGATTTTTAACAAATAGGATCATAAAAATTGCAAGCAGATGTAGAAGCCTTGATTGGCACTGAAGCCCATAATATATAAAAAAAGTAACGGTTGCCCCTGAAATAGAGAGGAAATACTATCTGTCCCCTGCTTTACTAGGAGGAATTCTATATTTTCTTCCACATCCTTTTGTCTCTCCTCATTGTGAAATTTGGGGTTGCTAGCAGTGTGAAACTAAGGGGATAGAGTAGAAGATGGCATTTATACTGCTTGGAGCATGTAGCGTATTTTAATATTATTTTCCTTCCTGGCAAAAGCAATAACGTTACATCAGAAATTGTCTGAAATATCTGTCTCTTTCCAAGAACATTTTAAAGCGTGGTCTCCTAAAGGATATGTTCTATCCACAATTTCTTGAATGGAAGGTTAAGAGTGCCGTATTTATTTGATTAAAATGTATGCAGAGCCAAGGAGGCAGTTTCACAGAAATGTAAAACTTATTCGTTTGTTTTGTGGTTGCATCTGTTGAGGCTCCTCTGCGCCCCCCCCCCATCATCTCTGTCTCTTTACATAGATCACTTTTGTGACTCACATAAAAAGGGGCAGGATTTTGACAACATGATCATGGCCTCCATCTTGACATGTTTAACAACTAGCAATAGCAATAGCAGTTAGACTTATATACCGCTTCATAGGGCTTTCAGCCCTCTCTAAGCGGTTTACAGAGTCAGCATATCGCCCCCAACAACAATCCGGGTCCTCATTTTACCCACCTCGGAAGGATGGAAGGCTGAGTCAACCTTGAGCCAGTGAGATTTGAACAGCCGAACTGCAGAACTGCAGTCAGCTGAAGTAGCCTGCAGTGCTGCATTTAACCACTGCGCCACCTCGGCTCTCTCTCAACTAAACTTAGGACACTCCTGTGTTTAACAAGCACCAATTTATTGATGTGATAAACAATGTTTAATGGCTGCTGGAGGTTACTGATGCCGCAGTTCCACTCTTCACACTGGATCATGGTTTATAATGAATCACATTTTGGGAGCAGGATGAGAAAAAAATGAGATTTGGAATTTACTCAACATGCAGCACATATACATTTGGGGCTGTGTTCTCTCCTATTTCCTCTGTTGGCAATGATTTCTAAGAATATGAAGTAAGCTTCTTCAGTAGCGTTTTAAAATATGTCAGTTTAATGTCTAATGAAGCACCAGGACTTGTCATCCATCCACTAAATGTATGAAGTTATACATTTTAAGATTTAGAAGCTATAACAGCATCCTATCATTGCATGTCTTTTTTGTTTTTTTTAAATACCACTTTGGAACACCAGAACTACAGAATGGCAGAATCTTAGCTGCTTTATTGGTTAACTGTGACTTGCATTTAAGGCATAAGAAAACTGACAAAAATAAGATAATAAAACAAAATATTGAAATGAATCGGGAAAAAGGAACACTCATTTGCAGTTTCAAGTAGCAGAGATTGCAAGAACCTACAATAAAATCCCATGACACGCATGTGTAACACACACACACACACAGTGTAAAAAAGGCTTTTCAGTGGTTCTTGTATTCAGTTTGCAATACAAAACAGCTATTTATTTATTTATATTTTTCAAGACATTGTTTTCTTAGCCTGGGTAATAAACAACGATTCCTTTGGAATAAATATTATCTTGTTCTATTTCAGGTCTTTTGGCTTCCCATTGAAAGTTGCATTTCAGAAATACACTCCAAGTAATTCTGTAAAATCTGTAGCTGTAAATGCCCCAGAGATGTTAAAGGGGGGAGAGAGGGAGGGAGAGAAAGAGAGAGGGGGAGAGAGAGGGTATGAGGGAGGGAACGAGGGAGGGAGGGAGGGAGAGAAAGAGAGGGAGGGAGAGAGAGAGAGAGAATATCTTCCTTAAGAACTTGAACCTC
Organism: Thamnophis sirtalis; assembly: GCF_051295495.1. NCBI lineage: Eukaryota > Metazoa > Chordata > Lepidosauria > Squamata > Natricidae > Thamnophis > Thamnophis sirtalis. Next base: position 84,913,261 of record NW_028261388.1, read on the forward strand.
ATCCCGATGAGGATTGCAAAATGAACAATGACATTTCCTGCTCCTAAGAGTTCTAAGCATCCCACTGATTCTCAGTTTTATAACTAATAAAGCTCTCTAAATCTATTTCAATCTGTTGAACACCAGCACAACCTGAACCCCAAAGAGGGATCATTTATTCTGGGATATGTTCAGTAACGCTGATGCTTCATTTCACAGGTTCAGGAGACTATCTTTATATATGTGTACTAAATAAAGAGGGCAAGAAATTGACTTAGCTGTATGTGGCCCTTATAACACTACTGGCATGCTGTAAGATTGGCAGATGGTGCAATTATATGCCTCTTTGCTGGAAAGTCTCTCTCTCTCTCTCCTCCCTCCCTCCCCCTCTCTCCATCCCTCCCCCTCTCTCCATCCCACCCCTCTCCCTCCCTCCCCCCTCTCTCCCTCCCCCCTCTCTCCTGCTTCCGCTCCCTTCTTTCTCTGCAAGCATCTATAATTTCATGAAAGATATGATGGAAGGGATTAAAGAAATCCCTTCTCATATTACAGCATTTGGAAAGTAAAGTCTATTAGAAGGAAGTGCTTTTGAAATAACAAATACTCAACATTCGGTGTTTGATTTATTACTTTATTTTTGGCACACACGAAAACAGCCTGCTCTTACAGAAGGCCATTGATGACTGCATCTCAATAGAGATACATCTTGGCCCAAGAGGAGAAACAGAACTGCGCCTTCTGAAATGGAATACTTCTGCTATATCTTGACATTGGAAATGACAGATACACCAACACCCTCCCTCCCCAATTCTCAGGAAAGGATTAATGGTTGGAGAGAAGCAAAATTCAAGTAATAAATCAGGCAACATTTTCTAGGTGGAGGCCTTTGGGATTTTAGGAGACTGATTTTTTTTATATCAAAATATAATTAAAATTAAAGCACGTTAAGATGGAACAATAGCCTTTTTATTCCTCTGCATTATTGTTTACCAGCTTGGAAAACAAACAAATACTGTGTTAAAAAAAAGTTTAGATCAATTCTAAAATATGCTTTTTGCTGCATCTAATCACCATTAGAGTTTTAACAGGCTTGGGTTTAGTGTCTTTTTTATTATTAAAAGCTGTGACTTTGATTTAAAAAATCTTACTTTTCAATCACAGGATATATCTTTTTTTTTGTATACTTTTTAATTTTCCGTTTTCATAACATACAATCACATGTATACTATACATAGCCAGTATCCTATAGTATTAAATAGTAATTACATCAATTCCTCTTGTCATCAATGCCCAAAAAGATAAAAGCCCATTATTAGCTCTTCTGCTCTCTATACACCTCTTTCTTCTACCTCTCTCCTACCTCCTATCTTCCCTCCATCATCCTTTTCTGCTCTGCTTCCCCTTCCTTTCTCCTTCTCCTCTCTCTTCATTCCATTCCTCCTTATCCTCCTCATCTTCCCCCCCTTACCCTCTCTCCCACCCCTCTCTTCCCATCTTTCTTCTCCCTTCTGTTTCCCACTCTTCCTCTCATTGGTGTATTTCCGCTTCCATATTAATATACTTAACATATCCTAGTTTTAAAGAAAAAATAAGAGAAGACAGTATACATGTGGAATCAAATTACATTAAAATCTAACACCTCTCGTCAAACCTAATATATATCCCTCTCTCCCACCCTCCCCCCAACCCCCCTAGCCTTCCCTCCCCCGATATATGTATGTATGTATGTATGTATGTACTAACACCTGTAACAGGAATTAAGTATGGATTCATTTTACTCAGTTACAGTAGGCCAGTGAGAATCTCAACTTTGCTCTTCCCTTTCTCTGTAGTCACTTAATACATAAAATGAAGATTTACACCTCGGCTTCCCCAAGAAAATGTGAATACACATAGCATTGATTGGTTGGCTTCTGACCCATACATGCTTTATAAAGTCTATTCATCTGAAATAATTGGCCAGAATACTTTTATTATGTAAATATTCTTCTGCTCTTGTTCTTTTTCTTGTGATCATATGCAGAAAAGCACAGTATGAATGTTGCTTTACACTTGTACAAGTATTTCAAAGTCTTTGGAGGACATAAAGATAGTTACATCAGATGATCACACCAAGAATTAATTTCTGTTTAGAGTTTCAATATGCAACAAGAGAACATCCTGAGTACACATCTAATTGGGAATCTGTTCCAGTTCTGAATTAAGTTTGCCCCATGTTTTATACACTGAATTCAGCTTACTTGATCAGATTCCTTGTTAATGGCATGCAATTGTGTCATGAGAATGTATACAAATGTGTAAAGAGTAAAGGAAACATGTCATGTGATCAAACTCACTTGAAAAGGCAGCTATTCTCAGAATGGTCAGAGGTAAAAGGAAATGAGACTGGCCAAAAATATGGTGGCTAGATACCATCAGAGCCAACACCAGTCAGAGCATAAAACAACTGAAAGAAACTCTACAAGATCAAAAAATGTGTTGGAAGGTCTTTCACAGAATCATCAAGAATTGAACATGATTGAATGAATAGCATCATCAACCAGTAGTGAACATATGAATCGTAGAATAGAATATAATTCTTTATTGGCCAAGTGTTTTTGGACACACAAGGAATTTGTCTTTGGTGCATGTACTCTCAGTGTACATAAAAAGACATTATGGCTGAACATTTGGGTTCTTGCTGTTTTCTGAGCTTGATTGATTTTATGTAGATGCTTTGTTATCAGACAAGGTATCATCATATCACCAAGTAGCACTCACCGCACTCAGAAAATTCCAATCAACCAATGTACAAACAGTTTGGGATTTCTCTATAAACCTGACATAATTGTCATAGAAGTCATAGAACAATAGAGTTGGATGTGACATAGGAGGTTTCTAGTTGAACCCCATGATCAAGCTGGAAGACCCTATACCGGTCTCATTTTAAAAGCCTCCTGTGATGAATTAACTTCTCAAGGCAAGATATTCCACTGGTTGATTGCTCTCACTGTTAGGAAATTTCTCCTCAGTTCTAGGTTGCTTCTCTCCTTGGTTAGTTTCTATCCATTGTTCCTTGTCTTGCCTTTTGGTGCAACTTTAGTAATTACCAACTTTACCCAACTTTAGTAATAACCAGAAGGATGTGCCCAGCAGAGCTATTGTTCAGAATTCTGAGAGCTGAAATCTGCATAACTAGAAATTGCTGATATTGGAAAATACTTACATGCTTTTATCAGATGTGCCTAAGCCCATGTGGATGAGTGTGTTTTTGTGTTGCTGTTTTACCATCATGTGAGCATTATCAGATCATGAAAAGTAGGCATTTTATTTTTATGTCTAGTCTAGTACAGTTTGCTCTGTCTGGCAAGGAGCTGATTTTTAGCAGAGTATTCCACAGTTTGCCACCCTACTCTTTTAAATAGATGCTCCAGAAACTTCTCAGCATGTGTTGTACGTTATCATTGAATAATGAGTCTTACCATCTTAAGTGAGAAATTATTAGAAATCTTTTAATGTAACTATAGGAAAATTAAGAAACAGAATTAAAGGAGAATTGTAACCAGGAGATCTATTTTCGTTTCCCAGTTTTCAAATTAAAGAGCTGTTTATTCATTGGGTTTAATAGATCTAAATAAACTATATATATATATATATATATATATATATATATATATATATATATATATATATATATATATATATATATATATATATATATATATATAATATTATATTATATATGTGTGTGTGTGTGTGTGTGTGTGTGTGTGTCTTTGTGTGTGTGTGTGTGTGTGTGTGTGTGTGTGTGTTGTATTTGTGCTGATAAATAAATAAAGGGAAACTAGTATAGATCTATTTCAAGCTATTTAGCTCTCATCAGCTAGCCATACCCTTACTGGGATTAGAACCTGTGCTGTATTACATCTTAGGCAGATGTGTTAACCACTAAGCCACAAGGTTCTCCTCCTTATCAGCTGAGCCAGGGAAATAGGTATGTATTTAGTGTCACAACCCCTGGTAGGCCCAAATATAGGAGGAACTCTACTGCTTCCATTCTCTGTCTATCGGCTCGTCACAAGAGACCATCCAGACAGAAACCCAATATTTTTACTGTTGCCTTTGTTACATTTGTGTTGTATTTGTGCTGATAAATAAATAAAGGGAGACTAGTATAGATCTATTTCAAGCTATTTAGCTCTCATCAGCTAGCCATACCCTTACTGGGATTCGAACCTGTGCTGTATTACATCTTAGGCAGATGTGTTAACCACTAAGCCACAAGGTTCTCCTCCTTATCACCCCTTTATACACACATTGTGTGTGTGTGTGTGTGTGTGTGTGTTGCATTTGTACTGATATATATATATATATATATATATATATATATATATATATATATATATATATATATATATATATGCTTTATGAGGCCTTGTTTTTTAAAAAGAATTATAAGAGATTAATATTATGGAAGCTTGAAGTTGCTATGTTTTCAAAAACAGGTTGGCTTTTCTTTAACTTATTTTGTTTCTTTCCAGTGAACAAAGACTGAAAAGAAGTAAAAGCTGATTTTTTTAAAAAGATATTGCATAGAGTATTCCTCTATTCTTTAAAAAAAAAGCTCACTTTAAGGATGGCCCTGGAGCTGAACTCTCATGCATAGATCATGTCGCATGACAGGCCTTGTTTGTTAAACAACCTTCTAGTTTTTGATGTATGCCATTCATGGAATCATAAAATCATAGAATTGGAAGGGACCTTGGAAGTCTTCTAATTCAACCCCATAGCCAAGATCAGACTTCTCATACTATTGGACAAATGGTTGCTCAATCTTTTCTTGAAAACCTCCAAGGATGGAACTCCAGGAGACAGGTGGCCCCACTGCTTCATTCAAACAGCCAGCCTTCCAGGGATTAATAGAAGCAGTTCCTTCTGACATCGGGTGCAGAATCTGGATGTCAATCTCCTAAAGCAGACTTCCAAATATTTTCCAATTTTATCATCCACGTGGGATTATCTTTTTGAACAGCATTAAACAAATTCTCTTTCCAACTGAGGTTGGCAAAGTATTCTTTCTTCCTTTGTCCAAAATGTCATCATAAGCAAAACTGTGATAGGTACGGTAAATGTCACCATCTGATCAGCAGTTGTAGAAAGCTTGCAAAATACAGAGATCTTAATCATTCAGGGTGATTGTTTCACTGTGAAACTAAACATGGGAAAAGGTGACTTTGCACAGGAAACCTTCCTGCTCCTTGATCTTCGCAACTGGGAAACGGGAACTTTACAGAATTCAGATGACAATTATCCTTTGATGGATGACTAATGTGAACTTTCCCCACTGAAGCCCACACATTGATTTTGATTTTGGGAAACAGCTTTCAACGCTTCTGATTGAAGATAGCACCATTCAGGGAGATTGATGAAATGCCTGTTCAATGAAATTATATTCTGATCATGCCAAGATTGGGGCCACTTTCCTCATAAGCAGCTACGTTAAGACTGGCTGTAGAATAAGACTAGTGAAAACAGTACAGAGAACTGAAAGACATCAAGATATTGTGGGAGCAACCAGTTCAGGTTTTATTTTGTTTTGTGGCTGCTGTGTATATAGTCCCTGTGGCCCAGAGACACTTAGGAATATTTTGTCTTAAAATAATTGATAATCCACATTTTTTTTCCTTTTTTACAATCTTGTAATCCCTTTATCCAGTCAGGATAATTGAATGGAGCTAAGAGTTTACTGGCGGGATACCCTTCCTGATGCCTACGCAGAGCTCACAGCAAACATTTCCTCTTGGCACCCTGATAGAGAAACATCTATTGCTGCGTAGGATTGAACTTTCAACCTTCCGAATGGGAAGCAAACATCTTCACCTCTAGACCATCAGACCACAAAAAATATTATTTCACATAATAATCACTCAGTATTCCATCAGTTGACTATTTGCAAAAGTATGAATTAACATTTCTGAAGGTATGAATTAACATTAGTGAAGGATATATGATCTGAAAATGTGCACCCATTGTTGTATTCATGTTGTAGTAATGGATAGTGAACATATGAGTCCAACATGACAATGCTTTTGTAAAAGCAAATGATTTTAATTACAGAAACATCTGTTCTAGAGAAGAAAGTGTTCAAACATAACTTATCCGGATTCAAAGCAAATCCATTTTCTTATGCTCCCTAGTAGTTTATATGGGGGCAGTGGAGAAACAACACCGAAAATTTCTCATGAAAAATTGGAAGCTTCATCAGTGTTGTTATCTGAATTTTTTAAGGGTTATTTTTTGCATTTCTGGTTATATTATTTATATTTGAAGGTTACCACACCTACATGCATATATGTATAATAATTTTGCAAGAATCACCAATACCTGGTCAGTGATGAATCAAATATAGATTTGATAGACACCTTTGATAGATGTAACAGGCTGCTATCCATTGTCTAGCAGTATTTCCCACCAAACTTAAAAAAGAAAATACAAAACTATGCTTAGAAAGGAAGAATATGAAAGAAGAGAACCATCTCCTAGTACAGACAAATTTCCAGGTGCCATATGGTCTTTTTTATTTACTTCCAAATGCAAGATCTTTGGTTCTACAAAAAAATAATAATAATAAAGTGCCTTTTTTTTCCTGCATTTGATATAATTCTTAGTCTGTCCTGTCAGTTCTTCAATGCATGATGGAGTGAAAAGGACTAAATAATGTAATAATTAGAATTCTGTAAGTGTATACTCAGAAATAACTTCCACCAAATTCACCTGATTTCCAAATCAATGATGCTTATGCTATGCTCCTTTCTCCTGCTACTAAACCTTTGGCAAATCCTACATATATGCAAGAAATATGAGCTAGAAATATCTGATGCCTTGAGAAACCATGTCAACCAGGACTGCAAATATCTTCTTTTCTGTTTTACAACTCATATTTTCCCCCAAATAGAACTACTCACACATTAATTATGATTCTATTTTATGCATACACTAAGTGCACGCATATGTGTACTTATGTTTCAAAGCAGTGGGATTTTCTTTGTTGTTGTTTAGTTGCAAAGTTGTGTCTGACAACTTAGCAACTAAATAGCATGCTGGCCACCCCTGTCCTCCATTGTCTGCTGAAGTTTGCAAAATTCATTGCATCAATGACATTATCTAACCATCTCATCCTCTTCTATTTCCCTTTTTCTTTTCCTGTGTTCAGTCTTTCCCAACATTAGGGTCTCTTCCCATGAGTTATCTCTTCTTGTTTGGTGGCCAAATGAGTATTTGAGCTTCAGCTTCAATATCTGTCCTTCCAAAGAATAGTCAGGGTTGATTTCCTTCAGGATTAACTGATTTGATCTCCTTAGAGCCCAAGGGACTGTCAAGAACCTTCTCCAGCACCATAATTCGAAAGCAAATTCGAAAGCAAATAAGATTTTCTATGCTGCACTAAATCCCTATTCTTGTTTTGCTAATAATTAAGAACAGGCTTACATTTTTATGATATTGCTCCACTTTTTCAAATGTAGCACCAAATATATGAGTCTTGGAGGCAGCAAACATATGCAATGAGATAGTCAACAGGTTCTCCTACTTGTCATCGGACACCTCCCCCTTCCCAAAATAATTGGGATATTTTAGTGGCAAAATCTGTGAAATATCATAAAATTTGTCAAAGGTTGTTTGTGGGGTTGCTTTTGATTTATTTATTTTTAGTGGAGGCTAACCTGGGCAGGCAGGTTGGGAATCCAGCGTGTGCCACTTACATCCTAGCTCGACCTTGAATTGTGCCATAACTAATTTCTTGTGATTTTTCATTCTCTTTCTCTTCTATTTCAACTAATCATGAAGTTATACATTTTCATTTGCATTTATTTGAGTTACTTATATTATTATCTCTTCTCAAATTAAAGCCTATCTAATTAATCCCTCCTATAAACAAATAAAGAAAGAAAGAAAAGAAAGCAGAAAAATGTGTGTGCAGGTACAACTACCCACTCAGTGTATTTGCTCTACCTAATAGGTCACTATTGTGAACATGATTGATGAAGTAATGTTTCTAAAATGCTTAAGAAAAGAAAGTGTTTGATCCCAAAAGAATTTGAACAGGTGCATAAAAGCAAAAATCTTTTTACATACTGAACTTTTGAATAACTTACTAGAAATGCTTTTTTTTTCAAATGCAGGGGAGAGTCATATCAAAATTATACCAGAACTGCCATTTAGAAGAATTGGTGAAAGATGTGTTTTATGTATTCTTCTGGAAATCTTTGGTAAATGAAATATGAGGCATGTTGGTACAATTGATTTATATTTCTTTTGAATTCACAGAATGATTCAAGCACCTACTCAATAATTTATTTCAAATAGTGGGCAATTTATGGGCCCACTTGAAAAGGTTATATTACCTAATGAAAAAGCTACTGGAATCTCATGGAATTTTAAGGAGAGGGTGAAACACGTTTCTATTGGCCAGGAGCCAATATGTAACTTGGATTGCTTTCCTTAAGAAATGATAAGTATGAGGAAATTTGAGCCTTCAAATAACTTTTCTTTCAGCAAATCTTCCTGGCATTCCTCTTGAATTCACATTCTAAATTGACTGACTGATCATTTATCCGTAAGACAATTAAAAGTAAGGAAGGGAACTAATCCTCCTCCTCCTCCCGAAATTTTCTCTCTGATATTTTTTTTTTTTCAGATGAAATCAAATTATATCACAGCCAGGAAAAAATAAGATAAAGTCTACAAAATGAATATATAGAACATGTACATGTATGAACACATAAAAGATTGACATAAATGAAACATGTTCATAGAAGATGTATGGCAAAGAATATAAATCTAAATGCAAGATACAGAGTAAGTAACATAATAAAGTAAATAAATGAATGACACTCCAGCTACAAGTAAAAGAAATACAGAAAATCCTCAGTTAACAACTAGCTGTTCAGCAACGGTTCAAAGTTGCAACAATGCTGAATGACTGGTACTTATGACCTATACTTGAAGGTCCAGCACCTTCAGCCATTTGATCATGATCCAGGCACTTGGCAACTTTTGCAAGTACAATCCCATGGCCATGGAGGTCACCATTTGCAATCTTCCCTGTCAACTTCCCACAATGGGAACAACTTTCCCCTTCAATGGGGAAGTCAGCAAATAATGTTGCAAGCTTCTCCTATAAGTTCCTTCTATCACTTTCCCTCTTGAAGAGTCTGCTATTTACACTCCTTCCCACACTCACCTACACTTCTGTGGCCCTGCGTCACTCCTTTGAAGCTGATTGAAACCAAAAGGAAATGAAGGTATCAATACATGGAATTCAAGCAAAGATTGTACTGCTTGAATCATTTCAAAGCAACAATGAATGAAAAAAAACCCAATGGAAACTAGTCAAGTAGAGAAACACCATGGAATTAAGGAGAAACTTCCTAACAGTGAGGACTATTAACCAGTGGAACAGCTTCATTTGTGTGATTCATCATTGGAGTTTAAAAAAAACAACTAGATGGTCAGCTTTCTGATATGGTCTGGGGTCTCCTGCTTGATCAGGGTTTGGACTAGAAGACCTCCAAGGTCCCTTCCAGCTCTATTCTGATTGGTTTTTCTGGTCAATTAAGATGGTGAAACAGGCTCAAGCTCTACAAAGCCAAAGTACTGACCGCAAAATAATTATTACGCTAAAAATTGCTTCTGTCTTCTGCGTGATATTTGCAAATGGTAAATAAATTAGAATACAAGACTTTGTAGCCCAGAGTTGTCTTCCTAACTTTTTGATGTTAATGTGACAAATAGTTCCAAGCTGTCTGCTTTTTCTAAGTAATGATGAACCCAGCAGTGGGAAGAAAAAAACACATACATCGGCAATAATTTGCACAACGCTTTTTCATCATGAAATAGAAATGAAAGTTTAAGTCAGAATATATACTCAACAGTGGCACTAAAAACTTAAAAGGCGAGTTGTTGCTTTTGGCTTTCTGAATAAGCCAATTCCTTGTTCTTATAACAGGCTATTAGGGACTGTTGGCTTCATAATACTTCATTGTAGTGTGAACTTTGCTGATAAAGTAGCAAAATGACCAGAGTTTAAAAGATCAGTTACATTTGCTTGCCTTGCTATTGCTAGCAAATTTTGAAAAGTGACCAACTTTTGTTCTGCTGAAAAGAAACACCTTGAGCCTTGTAATGGAAAAGACACCTTTAGTTATCAGCTATATTTTAGCTGTGGCTTTATCTATACAAAATGGTTTCTTTCTCTACTAATTGAAGCATACAGAAGCAACCTGTCATGAAATACTAACACAAAAGTGAGATTTTTCTTTCGTTTTTTGTTACTTCTATTCTATTAAAATTATTATTTCTATAGACCCAAGCGAGAGTTCTACCAGTCTACAGAAACCTTTGTGGATATATTTGGGTCCCCAAAGCTACGCCTTTGTTGTGTTATAATTGCCATCATCCACACATCAAGCATAATGTTTTCCTAACTTTTTTTTTAATAAATCTGAAAAGCAAAAGATAAAACCATCTACACCACCAATAGGAAGAAAAAATCCATAAATAATGACTATAAAGTGAAGAAAGAAAATCTAATACATTATAGAGATTGAAAACAATGTGGCAAAAGAAAAGAAAAAGAAATATATCAGCAGAAAAAAGTATATATAATAAAGACAGATAATGATATGAAGTTAATTCTGTCCTTAAGCTCATCATTAAATCTAAACCATATGTTAACATACTGTTTATATGGGTATGTATAATCTATATTCATATGTATATTAACATTTTCTCGGTTTGAGACCATAGAGACTTTTCAAAACTTGAATACTAAATCTGTTTGATAAAATCAGAATATTACATAAGTTTGGTGTTATGGTTAGATCTTCAGACTATAACTCACTATACTGTGAGTTCTGCTTTAAGCATGAAGTCTCCTGTCTAATCTTGGATCAGTCATTTTCTCTAAGTCCTAGGAAAGAATCAATGGCAAATCTTTTTCTGAAAAAAAGAACTTTGCCAAGAAAACTGCAGGGATTTCTCTGGGAAGTTTCTGATAATTGGACACAATTGAACAGTTATTTAAAAAAAAAAAACACACCACCATAAAATTATCCTCTTTCTTCCAAACTTAAAAGCAAAGCTCTTCAGGAGATGACAAATTTCATGGTTTTGGCAAACATTGTTTGATATTACATTGAGATGCTTGACTATATTTCTTTCCAAAATTGTATTAACATATATAGTAATTTGAAACCAAACCAAGGGGGCATTTGGGCAAGACCAAATCTCATCATCAAATCAGACCATATCAAAATTAACTTTCAAGTTTCTTATATCAACATCTAATCCTCTTTTAAATATTCTTTGAGAGGTAAACATGACAGAATAATTTCTTATTTTTAAATCTTAAAAAGTGTACTATACAAAGCTTAATACCAAGACTAATTGATTCCTTTAAGACTGGCTATTTTAATTATTAATTCTACAATTCAAATATATAGCTAATTTTAATTCCAGTTTATCTGTGGCAATATCCATAACATCAGTCTCCAGGCAGATGTTGCCAAATGTCTATTTTTCATACATCTAGATTGAAATAGATGAACTATAGATAATATTACTTTCTGTAGTTTCTAGCTAGTATTCAGTAAATATCATAGTGTCCATATTAAACAGCTTGTGGTGTTTTTCTGAATATTTACTGTTACTATATTATCTTTTTATATATTTATTTTCTAAAATTTGAATAAACCTCCAACAATAAGTGTCATAAAGTCTATGAAAAATTCTTTACCATTTTATAGAAAATTTGTTTGGTCCTGGCTTTTTCATAGTTTTTGATGTCTTTGCGATTTCTCTGAATTTATTTTAATTTTATTTATTTTTATTTTCATGAGATTTTTATTTTCTATTTCATTATGTCTAAGATAATTGATAACTGATAGATTCTATCTTGGTTCATTACCAACCTGAATTCCAAATATAAACTTCAATCTATAAGAGATAACTTTCCAGCTTTTCTCTTGATTCTCAATATTTCTAAGTCATTTCAGATAATAGTCAAATTATTCTCAATATAGAAGCTTAAATTTGCATTTTGCTACTATAAATGTTTGATATGGTTTGCTATGGGATTTCTAGCATAAAATAAAAATGAATATTTCATCATCTTTTCCAACTTTATAAGATCCCCCATCCTCCTCCTCTTCCTTCTCCTCCTCCCCATCCTCCTTTCCCCTACCCCTACCCCCTCACCCTCACTCCTTCCCTTTCCCCTCCCCTCCCCCTTCTTCCTCCTCCTCCTCCTCTTCTTCTTATTCTTCCTCTTCCTCCTCCTCCTCTTCCTCCTGCTCTTCTCCTTCTCCTTCTCCTTAATCTTCTCCTTCTTCTTCTTCTCCTTCTCCTTCTCCTCCTCCTCCACCACCACCTCCTCCTCCTCCTCCTCCTCATTCTTCATCTTCTTCTTCTTCTACTAGTATTTATAGGTCCGGCTCTTGTTTGTATCAAAACTGAGTGGTAGATCAAGAGGGAAACTGATTGCTTTCTATTTCCCATTCACTTTTGCTGCTATGTCAGCTGAAGCACCACTACTATGTTTATCCTATTTCAATTATTGGTGATTTATGATTTTTGCCCAAGAGAGGGAAACCACACAAAAGTAAATCTTGCTGGTGGCCATTAACTAGACAAGCATTGAATTGCCACTTCCTCCACCCTCACAGCTGGTATCTACTATAGATTTACAGAGTGGGCAACCTTTTGCAGCATCCCTCCCCTCGCTCCTCGAGTCAGTAGCCGAGCTGGCGGTTGAGTTCCCCAGGCTTATAGTTCTGGGGGATTTCAACTTGCCATCGCTCGGTGAACGCTCTGACGGGGCGCAGGAGTTCATGGCTTCCATGACAGCCATGGGCTTGACCCAAGTAATTCGGGGCCCAACCCACGCAGCGGGTCACATGCTCGACCTCGTATTCCTCTCGGAGCAGTGGATGTGTGATCTTGGTCTGAAGGGTAATGAGATCATACCCCTGTCGTGGTCGGACCATTGCCTACTGAGGCTTGACTTCCGGAGGCCATACCCCCACCGTAGGGAGGAGGAACCGACCAGGTGGTTCCGCCCCAGGCGACTTATGGACCCTTTGAGGTTCCAGACGGAGCTTGGGGTTATTCCTGATACTCTCGCCCACAGTTCGGCGGAGACTCTGGCTGCCGCCTGGTACTCGGCGGCGTCGGAGTCTCTCGACCGGATTGCGCCGCTACGGCCCCTCCGGGTCAGTGGATCCCGGAGAGTTCCCTGGTTCACCGAGGAACTCCGGGAGAAGAAACGCCGGAGGAGATGCCTAGAGCACCAGTGGAGGTCCGATAGGTCCGAGGCGAACCGAGCACTTTTAACTACCTGCACCAAGGACTATGTCCGAGCATTAAGAACCGCAAAAAGATCTTATATTTCTGCCTTGGTTGCGTCCGCCGAGTCGCGCCCAGCCGCCCTGTTTAGGATAACCCGCTCCCTCCTTAATAGGAGGGATGCGGGAGACCCCTTGCAGGGTAGGGCTGAGGATTATGCTCAATTCTTGGCGGACAAAGTAGCTCGGTTTCGATCGGACTTGGACTCCACCGCAGTAGGTCCAGCTGAGTCACAGGAGGATTACTTGTTACATCAGCTCTGGGTTGAGTTCCAGGAAGTTGCCTCTGGGGATGTGGACAAGGCCATTCGAGCTGTAAGTGCCTCCACTTGTATTTTGGACCCGTGTCCCTCCTGGCTGGTGGCTAACAGCAGGGAGGTGACACATGGCTGGATCCAGGCGGTTGTCACCGCCTCCCTTCGGGAGGGGCACTTCCCCGCCGTACTTAAAACGGCGGTGGTGAGACCCCTCCTGAAGAAACCATCGTTAGATCCAGCCATCTTAAACAACTTTCGTCCTGTCTCCAACCTTCCCTTTATCGGGAAGGTTGTTGAGAAGGTGGTGGCCTTTCAGCTTCAACGGGCCTTGGAGGAAGCTAGCTATCTTGACCCCTTCCAGTCCGGCTTCAGACCTGGTTACAGCACAGAAACCGCTTTGGTCGCATTGACCGATGATCTCTGGAGGGCCAGAGATGGAGGCTATGCGTCCATCCTGGTTCTCCTTGACCTCTCAGCGGCTTTCGATACCATCGACCATGGTATCCTTCTGCGACGACTGCGGGAGGTGGGAGTGGGAGGCACTGTTCTGCGGTGGTTCTCCTCCTACCTCTCGGACAGGTCGCAGTCGGTGTTGGTCGGGGGGCAGAGATCGTCCCTGAGGCCCCTAACATGTGGGGTACCTCAGGGTTCGGTCCTATCCCCCCTACTATTTAACATATACATGAAACCGCTGGGCGAGATCATTCGGAGGCACGGGATAAAATACCATCAATATGCGGACGATACGCAATTGTATCTGTCCGCCCCGTGCCAACTCAATGAAGCGGTGGACGTGATGAACCAGGGTTTGGAGGCCGTTAGGAACTGGATGAGTGCTAACAAACTGGTACTCAACCCGGATAAGACCGAGTGGCTGTTGTGTTTCCCCCCCAATAATTTGGCTAATATACCAACGCTTAGGCTGGGGGGTCAAATTTTATACCCCTCAGATAGGGTCCGCAACTTAGGAGTCCTCCTGGACCCACAGCTGACTTTCGATCACCAGCTGTCAGCTGTGACCAGGGGGGCATTTGCCCAGGTTCGCCTGGTCCGCCAGTTGCGGCCCTACCTAGACCGGGGGGCTCTCACAACAGTCACTCGAGCCCTTGTGATCTCTAGACTGGAATACTGCAATGGGCTCTACATGGGGTTGCCCCTGAAGTGCATCCGGCGACTGCAGCTAGTCCAAAATGCAGCCGCGCGAGTGATAGTGGGCGCACCGCGGTTCGCCCACGTTACACCTGTCCTCCGCGAGCTGCATTGGCTGCCTGTTGGTCTCCGGGTGCGCTTCAGGATACTGATGACCATCTTTAAAGCACTCCATGGTAGCGGGTCTGGGTACTTGAGAGACCGCCTTCTGCCGATTACCTCCCTAAATCGACCAATTAGATCGCACAGACTGGGCCTCCTCCGAATTCCATCTGCCAGTCAATGTCGACTGGCGACCACACGGAGGAGAGCCTTTTCTGTTGCCGCCCCGACCCTGTGGAACGAGCTCCCCATGGAGATCCGTACCCTCACCACTATCCAGACCTTCCGCGCAGCCCTCAAGATCTGGCTCTCCCAGCAGGCCTGGGGATAGGTTTCCAATTACCCGCCCGAGTGTTTGATCGCTGAATGAAAGTTGTGTTTTATTATTTTTTCTTTGTGCACATATTGTTTTGTTTTTGACCTTGCACCCCCCTCCCCTGTGGTTGTAAGCCGCCCTGAGTCCCCTCAGGGAAAAGGGCGGCATATAAATCCCAATAAAACCTTAAACCTTAAACCTTAAACCTTTTGGTGACTGGAGCCTGCATTCCACATTCTTATGGGAATCTGAGGTGGGAAAGGGAATCACGTGAAATTGGATATATATAGTTCAGTTCCTAGTGAAGCTGCAGGGGAGGAAATTAAGCCCTTTATAAAACTTACACTGGCGCTTTCATCAATTTCTTCCTGAATGTGATGGAAAATTGGCATTCAATTTTCAGCTATAGTCATCAAAGAAGGCTCAGGGGGAGCTCCAAGAATGGGCTTGGAAATTTTCCCCATAGACGAGAAGAAATGACCCTCTGTTGCAAAATAATATTCTTTCTTGGGTAATGCTACTGTAAATCTGAAAATGCCAACACAGCTGCTTGCTACAGCAGCAAAATGAAATTGAAACACTCACTTTTTATCTTTCAACTCAATTTCTTTCCCTTGCAAGTAGCAAGGCAAAGTGTTACATGGGTTAATGCATAGATCTTAGAATAAGCTGACCGTATCTGTCTTGATCTATGTGAGATCCTTACTTGCGAAAACTTTGTAGATTTGCATTCAACAGATGTCATTATCCCTTCGCCTGAAGGACTGCATTGTCCTTGTCAATTGTCCTTCATCCTACTCATTTAGCTCCGAAGTGCACCATTCAACATAAATGTTTCCTTATGGCAAGATAATTCATCTGCCCACCTATCAACGTATTCTGTTCCTCCTAATGGAATTTGATGCATTGCTGTTTAATTGGCAGCTTAGTAATTACTCTTTTGTTAGTTCACTGAAGTTGGAATACATGACCAATTTGGAGTCCAATAGCACTGGAGCTAAACAAAATCATAATAAAAATGCATGCAGCATCTTTCCTCCAAGATCATGTTTTTTTCCCCCCAAATGTGTGCTTTGGATATGGAGTTCCACAAATTACAGTCCTATGATTTCCTTCGCCTCTAATATGGAACAATTCTTTGGGGTCTCTTTAATGCATGGCAACCCACATATACAGTTCCTGGCTCTATGTTCATTGCTTTGGTGTTAAGTGCAATTATGTCAAAGGTTATTCTTTCACTTGGTAGTGAAATGTTTCTAACAGGACACACTTGGAAATTACATTAGATGCCCACTGCTGTAACATACGTGTCAAACAGGGGATGACTGTGAAGTCATTAAAAATGCAAATAGAAAAATAGGGACCACCTTTAGTGGGAAGGTAACAGCGTTCTATGCACCTTCAGTGTTTAGTCATGCTGGCCACATAACCACAGAGACATCTTCGGACAGCGCTGGCTCTTCAGCTTTGAAATGGCTATGACCACTGCCCCTTAGATTCAGGAATGACTTCCATATATGTGTAAGGGGAACCTTTAACTTTAACTTAATAGATGAAGAGTACTGTTCATTGTTGATATTTTTGCTGCTTTACTAAGCATAGGATCAGGCCCCAATGAGATCTTCCATAAAGAACAAATCAGAGGGGGGGAAACATATATATTGAGGCATATATCTGTTTGCCATTCCCTGACATATACAGATTATTTCAAAAATGTACAAATGCATTTTGATTTTATAAAGTGTTCTTCTTGGATGCAGTTACTAAAGTACATTCTATAAAATTATGTTTTATATATGAAGACATTTTACTGCATAATAAATTATATTACTGAAAACAAAATCAAATAAACGCTACATTCTGTATTAATGATGATCCATTTTCCTGGATAATCATTTAATTATTCCAGCTGTTTATTTCCTGGCATTGCTAAGTAGCCTCTAATGTTGTTTTTTTTAAAAAATGGTATGAATACATCTATGTGTATGTGTTCTAAATAGTTTACATCAGCAACAAATAGCTCTCTGAAAAAATATTTGCCCCTATTTGGATTTGCTGATACCTTGCATTTCTGCCAATGAATGTTATGAAAGCTTCATACAGGGCCTACTGCCATATAAAAATAATGCACTTTAAAAAAAATACGTTCTTTTGTATGTGTGAAATTATTTTTTCTTCATAGCCGTACAATATGAAATGTACCAATTTGAGGGGGTTGGGGGGAAGTAGTTGCTTCCTGAATCCAACTTAAAGCAATGTTTCTGAAACTTGGTGAGTTTATGTCACATAGACTTCAACTCCCTGAATTCCCTGCCCAGAATGATGTCTAGGGAATTCTGAGAGTTGAAGTCCATGTGTCATAAAGTTGCCACGTTTGAGAAACACCAAATAAAGTGTCTTGGTGCAATTATTTGAATGTTTAGCTAATTATTTTCCTTTTTTTAAAGAAAAAAAAATCAGTGCTGTTTCACCAATTTTCCAGTCAAATGAGGTGGAAAAATTGTATGACTGTTCCTTGGCAGTTGGGGGCAACATCCAAAGGGGACTAGAAGAATGAGGACATATTGGAACTGTACTTATTGGAGGTGGCAGAAAGCAAAGGATGAAAGAAAGAAAGAAAGAAAGAAAGAAAGAAAGAAAGAAAGAAAGAAAGAAAGAAAGAAAGAAGCTCAGAAACAACAATAATTATATAAAAATGATCCTGCTGATTTTGAGTCAACAAAGTTTAGGTTATCAAACAAGAGGGTTACTGATTTTCCTCTTCTAACAATTAGAGTAGAAGGGAAGCTGGCTGGAGAATTCTGGGAGTTGAAGTCCACAAGTCTTAAAGTTGCCAAGTTTGGGAACCACTGCTTTAGACCAAATAGGAGAAATACTTGAGCAATCTAGGGAGGATAATATACATGGAATTCCTGTAACTGTATATTTAGTAAATGGTGGAGCTGAGTTTATCCAATTAACTCAGTTTTTGGACTTGAGCAATCACATACAATAAAGGAAATAAAACTATTTAGTTGGCTATTTGTGATTAAGGGAACAAATGCAGAAACAATTATAGTTTTGGTCAGGAAAATACCCTTAAAAAACCCTTTTGTTCTTTCAGGTTTTTTTTAAATGATTTTTTCCATGGCACATGAGAGTGTTACACATATTGTTTCGAATAAAAAAAACAGCAGCTGCACATTTTTAAAAACCTACATCACTTTAAAAATGCATTAAAAAAATAAAAGAAAAAAACCCCACTTACCAGCAGGGAGAAACTTTTTCCCACCATCTTGGAGAGTCCTCCAACCTCCGTGCCCCTCCCCTCCGGAAAATCCAGGAAGTAGCCTCTCTAGCCATTTCCTGCAGCTCTATGGTACTAGATCATTTATTTTCCTTATAAATTGAGGTAAAAAAGCGGCGCGGGGGATGGGAGGTCCGTTTTCTTGCTTTAACGTTTTAATATTATCTTCAATGAAAGTACTGAGACAGAGAGAGAGAGAGAGGGATTAGACAGGGTGTCTTTTCTCTTGCCCCAGTTAGGATTTCTTAAGCAAATCCACTGGGCTTTCCACATGAAGCCAGAAAATGATGGGGACTGTTTTAAAAGGCGGAGGGACGCGGGAAAAATGGTTAAAAAGAGTGCTTGCCATGCTGAAATCGGTACATCTGGTCACCCTAATAATATCCAAATGATTGTTCCTTGGCAGTTGGGGGAAACAACCAAAGGAGACTAGAAGAATGAGGACATACTGGAACTGTACTTATTGGAGGTGGCAGAAAGCAAAGAAAGAAAGAAGGAAGGGAGGAAGGAAGGAAGGAAGGAAGAAAGAAAGAAAGAAAGAAAGAAAGAAAGAAAGAAAGAAAGAGAAAGAAAAAGAAAGAGAAAGAAAGAGAAAGAAAGAGAAAGAAAGAAAGAAAGAGAAAGAAAGAAAGAGAAAGAAAGAAAGAAAGAAGGAAAAAGAAAGAAAGAAAGAAAAAGAAAGAAAGAAAGAAAAAGAAAGAAAGAAAGAGAAAGAAAGAAAGAGAAAGAAAGAAAGAAAGAGAAAGAAAGAAAAAGAAAGAAAGAAAGAAAGAGAAAGAAAGAAAGAAAAAGAAAGAAAGAAAGAGAAAGAAAGAAAGAGAAAGAAAGAAAGAAAGAAAGAGAAAGAAAGAAAAAGAAAGAAAGAAAGAAAGAGAAAGAAAAAGAAAGAAAGAAAGAAAGAAAGAGAAAGAAAGAAAGAAAAAGAAAGAGAAAGAAAGAAAGAAAGAAAGAGAAAGAAAAAGAAAGAAAGAAAGAAAGAAAGAAAGAGAAAGAAAAAGAAAGAGAAAGAAAGAGAAAGAAAGAGAAAGAAAGAAAGAAAGAGAAAGAAAGAAAGAGAAAGAAAGAAAGAAAGAAGGAAAAAGAAAGAAAGAAAGAAAAAGAAAGAAAGAAAGAAAAAGAAAGAAAGAAAGAGAAAGAAAGAAAGAGAAAGAAAGAAAGAAAGAGAAAGAAAGAAAAAGAAAGAAAGAAAGAAAGAGAAAGAAAGAAAGAAAAAGAAAGAAAGAAAGAGAAAGAAAGAAAGAGAAAGAAAGAAAGAAAGAAAGAGAAAGAAAGAAAAAGAAAGAAAGAAAGAAAGAGAAAGAAAAAGAAAGAAAGAAAGAAAGAAAGAGAAAGAAAGAAAGAAAAAGAAAGAGAAAGAAAGAAAGAAAGAAAGAGAAAGAAAAAGAAAGAAAGAAAGAAAAAGAAAGAAAAAGAAAGAAAGAAAAAGAAAGAAAGAAAGAAAGCTCAGAAACAACAACAATAATTATATAAAAATGATCCTGCTGATTTTGAGTCAACAAAGTTTAGGTTATCAAACAAGAGGGTTACTGATTTTCCTCTTCTAACAATTAGAGTAGAAGGGAAATCTAAAATACCCCAGAGGGAAATCTAAAGGGCAGTCCTTTCCCAGCTAAGCTAAGTGCTAAGCTTTGTTTGCATCCAGCTGAAAGTACTTTAGACCAGTGGTTCCCAAACTTGGCAACTTGAAGACTTGTGGACTTCAACTCCCAGAATTCTCCAGCCAGCTCAGCTGCTGGGAACCACTGCTTTAGACCAAATAGGAGAAGCACTTGAGCAATCCAGGGAGGATAATATCCAACTTGCATGGTGTAGCTTTCCTGATAAGTGGAGGATCAATACAGGGTTGTCAGACATTTCTGATGATAGGGTAAGTGGCAGTTTTGGATTTGCTTGTTGTCATCATTTGGAGACGGTTTGGGACAATACTCAATTTCCCCAGTGTGATTGATCAGAGATCACTTTTCAGATTTCTGGAGCAACCTTCTGAACAGATGCGTCAGGAGTGGGATTTTCCCAGCTATGAGAGTGCCATTACACTGAATTCCAGAAGAAGTACCTTATTTACGTAGTCAAGCATGAGAGTAGTAATGCCATCATTTGCAGACATTTTCCTGGCTTCAAACTTGGACAATTGGCCATCAGTGAGCGAAGCATCAATTCTGCTTTATACACCACCTCGGCTCTAGTGAGGGGTAAGGTAGAGAAAATAGGTGAGTTAAGTTTTTGTGGTATGCCGGTGGGTGATATACTGTTGAAAATGATAACTGGGAAAATGTAATATTGTTGGCAACTTCTTATCTATATGTGTGCATTTCCAACATGATCAATCAGATGAACTTTCAAGTAAATGGAGGGATACGTATCATTGCTGATTTGATCATTATCCTGTCACAAAGTTTCTTTTGTTTACTTTAAGTCCAAAAACCATTTAATTCACACCTCTCCATCAAACATTAATCTCTTGGACATTAATTGCCTACTTAATAACTCTAAATTGCTAATTAAACCATTAGACTGTTAACTAGTGTTAGTGCCTTTGGTTTTTAGTGAAATGTCTTTATGGAGGATTATTTTGGAAAATTCCATTCTATTTTATGCTTCAAAGAATACAACTCTATTGCTCAGCACACTTTTACTTTTGTGAATGAGTGAGGGAGATGTTTGGAAGATATTTGAAGAATAAACAAGCAGCATTATTCACATGAAAGGTGTTTAATAATCTATTCTATATGCACAAGACCTGGATGATATAAGAGAATGTTTCTCTCATGGTCTTTCATCCATGTAAATTTTGGGGACTCACATTGTCTGAATCAAAACTTAGTTTGATAGCTATAGCATGTGGCTGGTGCAAGTATAGCTGACAATATCAGTTCCTCAGGAATTGATAAAATTCCAATATTTTTTAGCTACAGTGACTAATGCTGTAGTAGGACTGATTCAATAATTTTATATTTTATATCCTTTTATTTGAGTTAAATAATAATATAAGAAGCTCTAAGCTAAGACCACAGGTTTAACAAAGTAAAGTTGTGATCAATTATCTGACAAATTGATTTGAGAAATCACACAATGATTTGTTTTATACATTTGACTTGTACTCTCTGTTCTTAATGCATAGTCTGATGGACATTTGAAACATGTCACTGGCAAAGAAGGCCTTATGGTTTGTCCTCTCCATCCTCACAAAGGGATCTAGTAACAAAAGAATTTTTTATCATGCTGTAGGACTTACGATGTATCCTTCTTCAATCTTTTTTACACAAGCATTATCATAGTCACTGGGCTTGATAACTGTGAACAATTTGGAGAGAGTTCCATTATAAACACCTCACACATTCTAGAAAATGTTGACTGACTTGCTCATCAATTCTTCTGGAGCCACTTAAAAATTGTCATATGTTAAAAAAAATCTTATCTTTTTTTCTCATGCACATCTGGAGGTGAGGCTGTTTTCAGATTGATGTTAATAAGTGGTCTCTTTTACTAAAAGTTCACACGCACTTATCTATAATGTATACGTACAATTTATGTATTGAGAACTGTAAATAAATTGGACTAATACCATATTTGTATACTAAGATGCACACATTTAGCTTCTAGGATGTATAAACAAGATGAAACTTTCACTGCAGGAGTGGTTTTAAAACCTTAACTATTAATTATTTTGAAGAATCATTTGCTTATTCTTACTATTGACCTAAAGGCAATCTGCTGACTAAGTTAATTTAATGACACAATTCTAAAAAAAAACCACCCTAAAACTATATTAAAAAGTAGAGAAAGTTGCAGGATGAGTTGGCATCACTGAGACTATATTGTATCTCAAGGTTGTCTGTTGTGGCCCAGCAGGAGCCGTTGGAGCTGCCACCAGACTCCGACAGGGAGGGGCCCTCTGAGTCGGCTCTGGAGGATGTGGAGGACCCTGGACAGGGTTCCGACTCTGAGCAGGGCGCAGAGAGGCTGGTTGGCCACCAGGAGGCATCTGAGCCTTGGACCAGTGGGGAGGACACAAGGGAGAGTGAGCTGGAAGCCAGTAGTGAGTTGTTCCTGGATGCACGCCATCAGAGAGCTACTAGGCATCAGGAACAATTACGCAATTACAGGAGGTGATTGTACTCAGCTGGTGGTCATTAGGCTCCTCTCCAGACTATAAAAAGCTATTTGTGCACATGCCCCTCTTTGCAGAAGTCAACGCAGGATTGAATGTCGGAGGACATTACTGTGAGCTTGGCAGGCTGGATTGCTGCCAAGCCTTATCTGTGTTTATTGCTGCCTGAGTTTGTCTGAGTTGCTGCCAAGGTCCTTATCTGTTTGTTCTGCTTGGCTTTCAGCCACCGAGGTCTTGGTGTCTTGCTATTAAAGTACATTCCAGTTAAGCTTGTCTCGGCATTCGTTACTGGACGGAGGAGGGGGTCAGAACAGTTGTCTATTTCCCAAATGGATGAAAAGTATCATGCAGGTAATTAGAAAGTTGTTGGAATCCCTTTAAGCAAACAAACCTGCCTTCTAGAGTAAGATTTATAAGAAAGAGAATTGTCAAGCGAATGTATTTTTGCTCGGTGCTTCTGCGTAGACTGAAGGTGCTTTTCATGGATCAAAGAAACAGAGGGACCAAAGGCATTGAAGACAACAAGAAGAGAAGGCAATTGAGCCAGGCAGGAGAATCACTAGAGGAAAGAAGAATGGGAAGAATGAATGAATGACAGGTTGCCCCTATCAGGGGAAGAACACCCAAATACATGAAAAAAAATCCATGCTAGGATTGCCAAGTCTAGTCAGAAGTTGCATAAATAGATGGGAATGGTAACACCCTGGAGTTTAGAGATTGCATAGAAGAAGTGCCATTCCTCGATTCATCTGAAGTTCAAATTTAGCCTTGCCAGCAAGATTATAAGTGGCATTTTTATCTATATACCTGTGTGTGTGTGTGAGAAAGAGGGAAGGATTTAAAGCTTTAGTTCAGAAAGTGAACAATAAAAGCTGCGTTTATTTCTTTGTATGTGTAATTACTGGATAAATAAGGACACATAGCACTGAAATTATTATCAAGATCTCTTTGCAGATCTCCATTTTGCAATATATTTTTTAATGTAACTGATTATGTCTTATATGAACACAACCTATTTATACCTTTTTTTAAAAAAAAAATGTTATATAAGATAGATTCAATATGCTTTCAATTTGCTGACCTTAACTTGGAACACTTTAATGTAAAGTCTGCCTTGACTGATGTTACCAATGATGACTTTCTGGAAAAGATAAGGTGGATTTAGTTGAAGGTAGACCAGAGGCTATTTCTGACATCCTTGTTAGAGGGACAGATGATGCAACAGTAAGTTAAATGAAGTTCTCGTAGCCTTAAGTGATATTTAGCAGCAATCAATGCAGATTTAACATGAGCTGAGTATCCTTCAGGAACATTTTTAAGGTTATTACCTACTACTACTTTGGAAACATTCTCTCTATGTTGTCTTTTTTCTTTTCTTTCTCTTTCTCTCTCTCTCTTTGTGAAGTAAAATTTAATGTTCATCCTTCAGCATTTTAAATCCTTTGTCAAAGGATTGACTGAAAGACCCTGTCCTTGTGGCTCAGGAGAAGTGGAGATTGTTGGTCACATACTCCTTCAATGTTCCTTTTACAGAAACATTTGGGGGGGAAATCCCATATCCTTCCAATAATTACTAGGTATCCTGGCTGTTCCAACACTGCTTATCTCCAGGGGCTGCTTAAGGATGAACAGTTCATAAGTACAATACAATAAGTACAACAGGTGGCTAGATTCTGCTCAGCAGCACTGGGGATTCATGGGAAATACGTGTCTAATCCACCATATCTATTTTATACAACAAATGTGGCAAATCCGTTGCAATGCTTATTCCTTTCCCTTTTAGTATTAAACTATGGGTCTCACAATTATGGATTGTAATTTTAGTATAGTTAGATCATGTGTAATTGACAGACTGGATTTTATCATAGATTTTGTCTGTTATTTATTATTTTACTTTCGAATTTTTAGTTGGATATTCACTGTTTTTATTTATTCTGGTCTCTAGTCTATGACTGAAATAAACTGAATTAAATTGAATCCTTTGTCAATCCAAACTAGGAACATTAGGCTTGAACAAAATCTGTCCAGTAAACAAACCTATTTCAATCATTTCTACTGTAAAATATTGTCCAATGTAAAAATGTAGTCTAATGAAGATAATAAGATAATAATAATAATAATAATAATAATAATAATAATAATAATAAGATATTAATAATAAGATATTAATAATAGGATATTAATAATAGGATATTAATAATAGGATATTAATAATAGGATATTAATAATAGGATATTAATAATAGGATATTAATAATAGGATATAATAATAGGATATAATAATAGGATATAATAATAGGATTTTATAAAAATATAATTGATAATTATAATACATACTATAAAAGTCAAAAAGTTAATCCCTTGAGATCTGAATTAAAGAAGTAGATGGGAGGAGGAGGAGGAAGAGGAGGAGGAGGAGATGGAGATTTAATATTTTAAATGCTCCAAAAGTAGAGAAATATAGTACAGTAGTTAGGATGCTGAACTAGGACTGGGGAGATCCAGCTTCAAGTTCTTCTCAGCTATGGAAGATTACTTTGATCACTAATAAATATAATTTATTTATCTCATAGAATTGCTATTATGGGTAAAATGGAGGAATTAAGAGTAAGGAGTAACTCTTGGAGGCAAGGGGGAATATTGCCTTCAGAATCAATATTTTTTTTCCTAAAATAAGTTCTGTTTATCTTAATAGGATTTTTTTTAAAAAAAAATAGATATGGGTATATTCAACTGAAGATTGAGGAATTTTCTTCTAATTATCCACTGGGTTGGCATTTTTGAAATTCAAAGTAACTGGAGCATTTAAAGATTTAGGAACAAGAGCTGGGAATGTACTAGGAATCCTGTTTTTGTAAGATTAGTATTAATAGAAGATCTATCTCTATACGGAACCATTATAAATCTTTAGAGCACATCAAGTACTGCTTGCTGATCTTATTTATCCAGAGAATCGGAATTCATAGAAATAAATACAGGTTTGAAACATTTGTTCTTCAGTTTCTGAATTACTATATGAACTTCCCTCCTTTTATTCTTTATACATAGATAATCCAATTCAAGATCAACTGGTTGAGCCAGATTTGAGTTCCAAAAGAATCAAGGTAGGATGTCCACTGGGAACAAAACCTCATTCTGTGTGATAACTTTGAAATACTATAGCTCTCATCTGCTTTTATAACTTAATGCAAACCATGTTTACTCCCAACTTGATACTTTTTGCACACCTGTTAGGTTTTTTTATGCTTGAAGGCTCATACCTAACACAGTTCTCATAGGAACCATCCCTTGTGTTTGAGAACAGACTCTTGTTTACAGAATCACCCCTGGTTGAGTTTTCTTAGAAATGTACATGCTGGCAGTTTTCTTCGTTAGTTGAAAAGCTCCATGGCAAACTTTTCTGCCTGTTTTGAACTTGGTACTTTGCTTTTGTTAAATTTCTATATATGTATATCTTTCACGTGATACAAGATATGTGGGTATGTGGGTAGCAATATGATGTGAGTAGCATATTTAGTAAATAGAAGTCAGAGGCCAGGAATGTGCCTGGGCTTCGTTTCTTAGCTGAATGATGAAGAGGCATGAAAGAGGTAACATACAGTGCTATAAATATTGTATCTGTGGCATTTGTCTGCATTAATTATCAAATGATAACCTTGCATCCCAGAACATGTCTGTTACTCATTAATATTATTCACAATTTTGTGGGGGTTTAGAGAAAGACTTAAAATGTTGTTACAAGATTGGAAATATGGACAAAAGAAGGTTAATGGTGCCAAAAATACTGCTAGTGACTATCTTAATTGCCTTGGCCAAGTGCCTCTCTTGTTCAGGAAAATACAGTAAATGTGTTTCCATGGGAACTAATTGTTAGATGATTTTCTTTAAGTCTAACTAAAAAAGTACTTGAAAAAAAATGTGTGCCGCCATGTCATGCTTCTGACTACTTTTCGAGATAATGTAAATAAAGTGTTTTTTACACAAAAAAACAACTTATCAGTACAGTAGTGATACAATATGTGTTTACATAGAAAGGTGGGACCTCAAATTCAAAAGTTTTGGAATACATGAATATGTTGCAGCTAAACAGAGATAGAATTCTTTTGGAGCTCTATGAACAATAGAATTTTGGGGGGTGCTGGTTGATTTTTTTTTGTTAGAGGTTCGATGGGATGGTGGGCTTCATTTTTTCAAAATCAATGTTTAATTTGTCTTTCAACCTGTGTACGCATTTTTATAAAAAAATATATATCAAAAATCATTACATGTAATAAGTAGCAGTAGCATCATCCTTAAAAACAGCCTGGCTAAACATTGTACTTGCAGATCACAATCTGGGAAGTGAGCAAAACTAAGAGTATATTAGTAGAATACTTTACCTACTTGTTCAAGCTGCTGTTAACTGAATAGAAATGTAAACAGTAAGATGTTAAACTGCGTAAAAAGAAGTGATGTCGATGGAAATTCTCAATCATCTAGCTCAGTGGTTCCCAAACTTGGCAACTTTAAGACTTGTGGACTTCAACTCCCAGAATTCTCCAGCCAGCTCTGCTGGCTGGAGAATTCTGGGAGTTAAAGTCCACAAGTCTTAAAGTTGCCAAGTTTGGGAACCACTGATCTAGGCAGACATGGAATTTCCATTGTGGATGTCTTACATAGAAACACAATCAGCAAACTCTATGTAAGACATCCACAATGGAAATTCCATGTCTGCCTAGATCAGTGGTTCCCAAACTTGGCAACTTTAAGACTTGTGGACTTTAACTCCCAGAATTCTCCAGCCAGCAGAGCTGGCTGGAGAATTCTAGGAGTTGAAGTCCACAAGTCTTAAAGTTGCCAAGTTTGGGAACCACTGATCTAGCTCATGGTTGCCCCAAAGGTCTCTTATTCAAGAGACAATGGGACTTTGTTTTTTCTTTGAAGATGCTTCACTTCTCGTCCAAGCAACTTCTTCAGCTCTGATTAGATGGTGGGGAATGGAAGGATTTCTACTCTTTGCAGACAGTTGGTCATTTGCATTTGTTTAGAGCAAGGGTGTCAAACTGTGGTATCACCTTGCCATCACGTGACTTTTGCAACATGTTTCCCCTTCACGGAGCTGGGGTGGGCATGGCCTGTCCATGATGCATCTGGCCTGCAGGCCTCCAGTTTGACAACCCTGTTTTAGAGAGTTGTTGAGGCCACCTGGAGGTTTATCTGTCTCATAAGGTCACCTGAGTAGTGCGAGATATCTTCAAAGGAAAAGCCAGAAATAGCAATAGCAATAGCAGTTAGACTTATATACTACTTCATAGGCCTTTCAGCCCCCTCTAAGCGGTTTACAGAGTCAGCATATCACCCCCAACAATCCGGGTCCTCATTTCACCCACCTCGGAAGGATGGAAGGCTGAGTCAACCTTGAGCCGGTGAGATTAGAACCGCTGAACTGCAGATAACAGTCACCTGAAGTGGCCTGCAGTGCTGCACCCTAACCACTGCGCCACCTCCAGCTGCCTCTTGAAAAAGCACCTTTAAGCGAGAATAATCTTATTTCTTTTTTTTTCCTTTCTTTTTTCTTTTTAAAGTAATCTTTATTGGTTATACAATTTTTTTAAAGAGTAAAACATACAAATGCAAATACAATTTTAAACATACAACCCCACCTCACCCCCCGCGCGGTGACAGTCATTCACAGCCCAACTTTTTTTCCCCTTCCTCATTGTTTAGTCCCTAAGCCGCATCTTCTCGTTACAAAATTCAGGGATCTATTACAATACCCATGTTCACTTTTAGTTCCCATTGTTAACAACTGCTACTTGACTTTCCCCGTTTTAAGTCCCTGCTGTTCTCCTTGTCGCCCACATATACCACAGGTTCCAGGTCAGATAATGTTCCGTTTCTCCTTTGTCCCTCAGCCAACCCGTCATTCTGTCCATTTCTGCACACTCATAAATCTTTTTAATTATGGCATCTTCCGACGGTATGGTAGTAGATTTCCAAAATTGTCCATAGGTTATTCTTGCGGCCACAATTATATGTAGGCTCAAACGCCATATTGATTTACTCATGTTTTCTGGTTTTATGCTTAATAAAAAATTCTGGGGTTTCCATATTGAAAAAGCACCTTTAAGCCAGAGTGATCGTATTTCTAACCAGCAATTGCTTCTTGTGAGATCTACTGCAATACCTAGGAACGTGAACTAATGTTGTGAAGATTTAATGGTGTTATTTAGTTGTTTTTCTACCACTTACTTCCCTCCTTCTCTCTTTGCAGACTTCAGTAAGTTAAAATAGGTTACAATAATTCAGCCATAAATACACAATGGCTTCTATTGCCACCTGACAGCAGACTGATTCCATGTCCTTAAAGTGAACCTAAAAGCTGTTTTTACAATTTATTCAAATATTCCCAAATGGTTTTTCAAATAAATCACGATGAATCATAATGCGTCCCTTTTTCATATGCAAACAATGCCTACATATTTCTAATAACTGGATTCCACAATAAGAATGTCACACAAACTATCAAGACTGGAGATGATAATGTGAACATTTGAGGAGGCCATGATGTTCCTCGGGACCTGGATGACTTGCCAACATTGAGGGAAGCATGGTGCCTGCTTTAAACCAGATAATTCTGCAGGAGAATTGCAGCCCATCTGTTTGTCAGAGGGAAAGCAAATGGTCAGACAGCAAGGCAATATATGAAAAATTAAAAAAACGATTACACAAAAACAAAAGAATGAAGAACACATTCAGCACTTTGGAATGGTGAAATGAATGCCCTAAACCTTGTTGAAATATTGTAGGCGGAACTGAAACAAAGATCATGCTACAAAATCTTCTGATGTTTCTTTGTTGAAACTGATAGTCTTGATCATGAATTATAGGGAAGCATGTGCTGACTATTACTGCAATTAGGAGTAAGTTGCTGAACTGAAAATCAATTATTTTGGGCAACTTTTAATATCACTGTTTTTCTTACCGAACCACAACGTCTTCCTTGCATCTCCTCCATGAATAATTTGCCCAGAGCTCCTGAGAGTTGGGTGGCATATAAATTTAATCAATTATTATTAATAATCATCATCCCATTTTTTACCCAATGCATTTTCTAATAGTGGATTTATAAAAAGTGAAATTGGTAAAAGAGACCAGCATATCCCTCAATATTGTTCGGAGGTTCTTTCTGACTTTCTGGATGGTTATATGTGAACTTTTGGGGAGACACTGACAGGATAGCCACTTTGGAGGAGATTCACTGTTGTCCATTTTGAGATTTTGTTTGTCACTCTGCATTGCTGAAAACTCAGAGATTTGGAAATGGTTTTGCAATCTTTGAAAGTGATAACATCAATAGCTTCTTTTTTTTATAAAATGTATTTTGAACGAGTCATGATATACCTCTAGAATCTGTGTTTTGATAACTTGGTTGTGATGAGGTGAGCCAGAGTTTGTAAGATAAACAGAGAGCAATACCTGCCTTATTAATCCATTTATTTTAAAAAATAAAATAGAGAAATACATTTGACCCCAACTATCCCTATAGCTGAATTGATTGATGGAGGGTCAATCCCTATTTGATATCGGAATAACCACAAGGCATTATGCCTACCTATTGTAGAAGAATATCTCCTTTCTGTTCAGCACTGTACATCTGATTGCCTCAAGGAAGGATAAAGGGGCCTTATGATTGGAACATCAGGAAAATGTATGATTTGCTAAACTCCCAATGTTTTCCTTATCTAGATTGCATAGCAGTAGGTGTTCATACTGCTTGTTGGTCTTACAATAAATTTTCTCTGAGTGAAATTCCGTGTTTGACTACAAAAGTGTTTTGGATCACTGGGGAAGATTGATGGGGGATAAAATGGTGGCCAATGAATATTGAACAGGCTGTCATGAGCGAGATAGACAGGCCTGTTCTTCCCAGAAACCGTGGGCAGAGCACAAGGAACACAAGGAAATTCAGATTGAATATTAGGGGGGAAATCCTAAAAGTAAGCATTATTAAACAGCAGAATAATATATTTAGGACAGTGGTGGCTTCTCTGTTGCCAGCTATTTCCAAAGAAGGACTTAATTGCTATCTATGAGGAATTGTCTAATGATGGGTGCGTGATGTGTTTCTTTTAATCTGCTTTCTTCTGTCTGTTTTTTAACCTTTTTTTATTTTATTTCTGTAAGCCGCCCGGAGTCGTCCGGGATTGGGCGGCCTATAAATTTAATAAATAGAAATAGAAATAGAATTTCTGCACTGAACAATGGGTTGAATTAAATGATCTGTAACATAGCTTTTAATTCATATAATCTATTATTCTTAATCCCCTTTATTATTACAACTATATTAGACAGGGAAAAACTACAAGAAGAACCTTTCTGACTAAGTCCTATGGCCTAAAATGCCATCCAAATTCAAGAAAAGAACTCAGACCAACCCTAATAATGATGCTGGGAATCATAAATCCAAAAAAAGGCAGAGAAACAGATGAAGATTGACTCCTATCTCCCCACTGCAGAGACAACACAAAATGTGAGTAACAGATCTACAGCTTTAGGCTCCTCACAAACCCCAAGGAATATGAAAACACAGGAGCCTGTAACAAACCAGTCCTCGGGCCTCCAAAGCTTCAACACAACTCACTTTCCACAGTAATGAAGTAGTGCAGACAACCTCCAGGGACAAATCTCTGCGTCCCCTCCTCCACCTACTACATTACGTTTGCTCTGATCTTTATGTTACAGCAGCTAAATGACCTTGCAGTCAAAGTGGACAGCTTTCAACAAGCTCTTAATCTGCAAATTCTCCACGGCAATCAGGGGGTTAAAATAGCAGCAGAAGCCGGCCACATTGGCATTCGGGCAGTCTGCCCATGACTTCATCAAGGTATCTTAGTGCAGCCAAGTATGACCATGTACTACAGAAAAAGCAACTTCTCCTAGAAATCCATTACAATGCCCATAGATGGAACTGCAAGATTATTGTGACCTCTCTATCTCCCAAGCTGCCAAAATTGAACAATTGATTTGAAAGTTTTTGACTACTCACCTAGTCAAATAAGTGTTAAATGCATATTCCTGACTACCACTTACCAGGCTTCAGAATCCAATACTATGCTGACAGCTGCACTTGAACCTACAAATAACTGCTGGCACGCAAGGAAAAAGAGGGCATGAAAAATAAATGGGCATGACTCATTCAGGCAGCCAGTTCCAATGATTCAGCCTCATTCTGGCGTATCCCATCAAGCTCCCAAAGCCATGATCCATCTATGGTGGGATGTCATGTACTCCCAGGGACCTACCTTCAGGAACTCTATAGGGATACCTTTGCTGAAAGTGGAGCCCTAGCAAAATTACAGAAATTTTGCCAATGTAGACATCAGTGACAAAGATCAAGAAGACTTGTTGCTCAACTAAGACCAGGGAAGCACACAGGAGAACATCTGATACCTTTTAAATCTGTTAAAATCACCTTTAGGGTCTGGCCTCACTCTTTACCTGCATTGAAGCCTATGGATCTGGAAAAACAACAAAGATTGGGACTTGTGATCATTGCCCTTATATATATAAAAAGTAAAAAGGGCTGTCCTGGTAATTATATACTGATCAGTCTCTTAAACACAATCAGCAAACTCTATGTAAGACATCCACAATGGAAATTCCATGTCTGCCTAGATCAGTGGTTCCCAAACTTGGCAACTTTAAGACTTGTGGACTTTAACTCCCAGAATTCTCCAGCCAGCAGAGCTGGCTGGAGAATTCTGGGAGTTGAAGTCCACAAGTCTTAAAGTTGCCAAGTTTGGGAACCACTGGGCTAGATCAAGAAAAAACAACAAGCAGATCTGGTTTCTGGGGAGGCCAATCCACCATTTATCATTGCTTAGTACATCATCATCTTATTTTAAAAAAAAATCCTTCCACAATATGACATCCCTTTATGCCACTTCAAAGTAACATTTGATTCTCCATCCCAAGGTAAATTGTAGGGGAATATGAGGCCTTTGAGACCAAAGTCTTCCTTATTTAATACATAATTACATATGCTACATGAATGGACCTCACTCAGAGAAAGATGTAAACCCTCACCAGGACTTTTGAAACAGAGAAAGGCATCAAACAAGATTGCATATTGGTCCTAGTTTTATTTAACGTCTATATCAACTCCATGATGGGGCATCTCCGCAACCAAACGTTTTATTCTGTAAATTGTCCTGGAAGACGCCTCTCTATTCTACTCTACAGAGATAATGCAGTAATGCTTTCAAGAACACCAATTGACTTTAAAGGAGCACCATGAGCACCATAAGACAGGACTGCAAGGAAAATTGGGAGAATTGGGTAGAACTCAATCATTAGAAACCATCACATTTGCCAAAAGGGTTCTAGAGTCACTCCAAAGCATATACAGCATGGCCGCAAGATTGGGAAGGTCTTCTGTTTCAAACAGTTGGGGAGGGGGTAATCCTTCATTCTGCTAATAGTAGGAAAGCCCATGGAGACTACATGGCGAAAAATATGTATGGGAACTCATCTGCCATCCTTAAATTCCTTAAGACAAGTCTTTGATACATGATCTTCTTTATGGTGCCCATCTGAGCGTCTTTTCCAATTTTACACAATTAGAATGTGTACAATCCCAATTTCTAAGAACAACTCTCGTGTCACAAATTGTGCCCCTAATGGTGCCCTACAACCAGAGACAGAGTTCTTGAAAGTGAAGGCTAAAGTACCTATTCAATGTATGGGTAACTTACTCAAGGTATGGGTAAAGTATTGGTAACCTACTCAAGGCTCAGACTATCCTTTTTGTTTCCCTTGAACTTGCTTCATTAATTATGAGGGAAGGTTCACTGTCTACATGGAAAAAGCAATCTTATTTCCTTGGACCTCCTTGCAGGTCTTCTGACTCAGCATGAAATATGATCAGGCCAAAACATTCATTAAATAGTGTGTAGCAGACACAGATGATCACTTGGATCTAGCCAGGTTCCCAATGTTTAATGCCAGTGAATCCAACAGATATTATGGCACCACTATGGTATAGTTAATTAAACTCAAATTCCCTAAACATCAGAGGGACTTTGTTCTGACATAATGTCACGCCCTCCGTTCGGCTTACCTTGAAGGCTGATTCTGGGTATTCCCTACTTAGAGAGACAATGTCCTTATAATTTTGGACAGGCGGAAATAACAGATCATGTGCTTTTCCAGTCCCTGAATTGTTTTCTTATCAAATTTCTGTCCATTTTATCTGGAAGGTTTACAAATAAAAATCATTAAAAAAATCATAACAATGTTTAAAACAGAATTAAAAGGTTAAAATTACAAGAGTTAAAAAAGTAGACCACGAGCCCCCAAGCCACTAACCTATCCCAATGTTCTGTGACACCCTTCAAATCCCATGCTGGTTGGCCAAGCCAGGTCTTAGTTCCTCGAGGGCCATAAAAATGGGGCTATCGGTCAGTTCTGAAGGCAAGATATCCCAAAGGATAGAAGCAACAGCAGAGGAAGCTCTTTTCCTAGGCCTTGCCAGTCAAGCTTCTTTAACCAACTGGGCCCACAACATTCCCTCCCTGCTTGACCAGTTTGGTAGAACAAGTTAATGAAATAAGAATGAGAGGGTTTCTCAGGTAATCTGTTTCCATGGGTTCCACCACAAATCCGCGAAGCCCTTATCCACGGAGACATAAGCGCGAAGACTAATTTGCGCCGTTCGAAGCGCTAAGGAAAAATGCGACCCTACCGTGATGATATAATCGCGGAGGGCAAATCTGCGCATTCCCAAGCACTCAGTACCCTAAACCTAACCCTAAACCTAAACCTAACCCTAAACCTAACCCTGAACCTAACCCTGAACCTAACCCTGAACCTAACCCTGAACCTAACCCTAAACCTAACCCTAACCCTAACCCTAAACCTAAACCTAAACCTAACCCTAAACCTAACCCTAAACCTAACCCTAAACCTAACCCTAAACCTAACCCCTAAACCTAATCCTAACCCTTACCTTAATTGAAATCGGCTTTCTGCCACGGCGCCGTTTTAAAGCACCCTTCTGTTGCTGCGCTGTTGTCGTGGCGGTGATGACACGTGGTGATGACGTCGCAGCTTTAGCGACACAATTTTATCACCACTATTTTGACGAGCGCGGTTTTGTCGTGCCACGGTTTCCATGAAGGGCTTCGAAGGTAGTAACCAATATCCTTCATTTGGACCCGAAAGTAACCTGGCACCCAATGCAGCCAGTGGGTGGCTAACAGAGGTGTGTTACATGTGCAACCCTTAGGAGCACCCAAAATTGCTTCTATCATTGCATTCTGCCCCAGCTGCAGCTTCCGAATAACCTTCAATTATAGTATTCAATATTACATATTAATTTGCAGTATTAATAAGTTATCTTAATTTAATATTACAAGGACATTCTTACTTCATCTTGCCGTTATTGCACGAATACCCAGACACGTAGGATAATTATCCACCTCCCTGCGGCTTTCAGATTCCAACCCTGTAACAACATACATTGTTACCAGGTTCAGCACAACAGTGCTTAACATTCATCAGATGATGACCTATGCCATAAACTAGACTTAATGAGCATCCAGTTTGCCACACTAAACCTCTCGGTAATTTGATATAGTCTTCGGTGCTCCTGTACATCGTTCTTTTGCTCCTAATGCTCTAATCTCTATGGCTCCTACTCCTCCTCTTAGATTCTTTTAGACTCTCGTTTTCTATATAAACTTTATATCTTCTACCTTGTCTGATCCATATCTGACGTATCTTCTATATATTTTTTTCATTGACTGTACTCCACCCTCCTTATGCAAGTCTATAACAATAATACAGATTTGATTTGATGATCAACAAAAACCTTTTAAGAGTAATTGTAGCGCTCAGGCTAAAGGAAGTGTAAAAATAAAGATTTCTGTTCAATTAAAAAAGGAAAGTAGTACAATTTTGGATACCTCTAGGCAACAGAATGAGAGAAAAATCTGACGTTTTTCAAGGTTAAAAGAAATCTAGAAGCACAGAGTTAGAAACGACATTTGGTGCAAGATGCATGCATTAAATTATTCCTGACAGATGGCTGTTTATCCCCCACCTGAATGAAGAAGATGAAGATGAAGCCAATAGGGAAAAGCCCTTTGATGTCTTCTGTTCGTTCTGACACCGGCTGATTTAATCATGTAGGGGCTTTTTCAACGTATAATGATTAGCTCTCAGTCTACTTTAAAACCAGTCTGTTGCAACTGAAAAAACTTCCATAGGTTGGGCGATAGCAGTCACACTGATGAATGCAAATAAATAGGGTAGCAGCTTTCTTCCAGAATGGCATTTTTCAGAAACATTTTAAAGTGCATTATTTTGCAGAATAACGAAAGTCTTGGCATTCAATGCTTCCAAAACTGATTGAGAATAAAAATCATACATTGTTATTTAGAAGACTGGAATATAAGGAAAAATGGCACATAAAAAATAATAGCAGACGAGAAACAAATTCGACGGTCATGCAGAACACGTTTATTCAGGCTACGTATTGTGTTTTAATTCCACTCTTGTAATGTGGAATTTAATAGTATAATTACTATACAAGAGCCGAGGTGGCGCAGTGGTTAAATGCAGCACTGCAGGCTACTGCTAGATCAGCAGTTCAGCGGTTCAAATCTCACCGGCTCAGGGTTGACTCAGCCTTCCATCCTTCCGAGGTGGGTAAAATGAGGACCCGGATTGTTGGGGGAAATATGCTGACTCTCTGTAAACCGCTTAGAGAGGACTGAAAGCCCTATGAAGCGGTATATAAGTCTACTGCTATTGCTGCTATTGCTATAATTACTACCATCATTCCATGGGGGAGGAGGAGGTGCTACCTTGGAATGAGGATGAATCTCAAAGCATTCCCCCCCCCCCCTCCGAGCTGAGCAACCTCTTGAATTTCTTGGTTGGGAAATGCAAGCTGCTTTCAAAGGTGGATGGGAAAATTGTCAGCTGGATGTCTGGATAAGTGGATGTCGCAGAACCTGGAGACAGCAGAAAGAGAAAGAATCAGAGAAAATCATAAAATACAAAAACCCTCAAATACAATCATTGAGATAAAAAAGAAGCCAAGGTAGAACCAATAGTGATAGATGACTTGGGTGCAATCTCAAAACATCTGGAGTACCACCTGAACATCATTACCATTGACAAACTCATGTTCAGTCAATTGCAAAAGGCAGCTTTACCTGGATCAGCTTATGTCCTGTGACGATACCTTTAAAACCATCAAAAATCATCTGTCTATCTCAGGTTCTTGGACTGGATTTGATAGGTGAATAAAAACACCAAATCTAATCTAAACATGTGACTGACTGGTCAACAAACTGTAATAATAATAAAATCAGTCTACATTATAGCTTTGGTGAGAAACATTGAGATGAAACACCTGAAGCACTTTTAAAACTTAAGAGCGCTACATAAATTTTAGCATTTGCTGCTCCACTGTTGTTTATTTGCTTGAATGCTAAATGTCTGATTAATATAGCCAAAGCACCTTTTCTTCAGCAGGGGTCCCCAATTTCCGATACTGGTCGTTGGCTTATTGGGAATCGGGCTGTGCCAGTGGTGGGAGAGCATGCAAAGCTGCATTTGCTCATGTGTGGGATCTATGTTACATGCATGAACCCACACCCCTTGACACCACCACCACTGGTCTGTGGAACCAGAAAGGTTGGGGACCACGGACCAATAGTGAAACTTGGCTCTTAACGATCCTTTGGAACAGTGGTGGGTTTCAATTTATTTTACTACAGGTTCACTTGTGTGCTCATGTGCTGCTTCTGCGCATGCGCAGAAGTGTCCGAGTGGGTGGGCGGAGCCTCCTGCCACCGCAACTATTGGATCGCCCAATCCGGGGCAAACCGGCAGAAACCCATCTCTGCTTCAGAAGACAAAAATATTGATTATAGTTTGGCAATTCTTGGTACAGCTGAAAACTATTGAGGATATTTCCTAACAATGTGTCTAGGGGGATTTTTTTCCCCAGTGTCCATATTGTTTATGTACATGACTCTAAAGATTCTTCTTCTTTTAGAATAAGTTGATAATAAAAAGTTGCAATCAAATTTGGAATAAGGGCATCAGGATTGCCTCAGAAATGATAGTCGTCAGCAAGCCTGTACATAATGTCTCAAGCTTAGTTGTTAATAAGAATTTTAACAACCATGTTTATGTTGTACAAAAGTAGAAATTATACTTTCATATTCTAGGGCAATTGGGAAGCTTTTCCTGTTTTGTCTCTTTTCCTAGAGATGTTTTTACTATACTAGAGAAGGGGGAAAGTCTCTAAACAAAATCAAGTGGAAAATACATTCAATCCGTTCAGGGAACTTTCTTCCCAAAACAGACCTAGAATTTTCACAACAGTGGAATTCTTTCAGGCATGTTATCTTTTTATTTATATCTTTCCAAATGTATTTATTGACCCCTTTTAAAGACATTGATATATAAATTGATTAGCTATTTGCTCCATCTCCCTTGTGGTAAGAGCTGTTGCATATACATTAGAATCTGCCACCTTTAGATGTAGTGGGATTTCAGTCTCCTTGATTTTAGAACTCAGAGAATTCAGAAATTTGTGGCTCCTTTTTATGGCTAGGGATGTAATCCTAGTCTTGGGTTGGATATATATATATGCCATGGTTGAAATAATGTATCTGTCACTTTAAATGCTCAAGTGAGATGTGATTGGATGCTGTCGCTTTAATCGGCCATAAGAGGAAGTAGGAACTACTACTGGTTGTTCCTGTACGTTCTCCGTGCTTGTTATTGGAGTTGAATACTGTATATTGGATGGTGGCTACTCTGTATGTTAGTTACCTCTCTACATGGTGAATCGTGAGTTGAGCATCTGTAAACCAACATATCATAGACTGTGTATATAAGACTACTTATTGCTTGTTTTGGAGAATGTTTATCCTACTTTATTTTTGTTAACGCAAGTAAAGTTATCCTTGTTTTAACTTTGGCGGCTGTGATTGATAGTGTGACTATTTAGCAGCACATTCCTTGCTACCTTCTGCTACTCAACTCTAGTCTCCAAAAGGAGATATATACTTAACATGGCTTTTTTTTTTTCAAATATCCTTTGGCTCAATAAATGCATTTTGGCACAAGGAAATATCTCCTTTTCTTTTAAAGTTGTTTTTTTGAACCAATTGTGGAAAGCATAGCAGAGGTCTTTTCTTATGGTCAGATCATTACCTGGTCCAGGTAAAACTAACTGGACTCCATGACTTTCTGTAGGATAATTGGACCTATCCAGATGGTTCACCCAAGATATCCAATAGAACAGGATTTACTCTGAAGGTTCTTGGAGAGTTTATCAATTCTTTTGGTGGGCAATTTTGTTGAACATCTGGTTGGCTACTGACACCATGAGTTTCTGAGGCTTTAATGAGAAGTGTGATTGGCTTGTCTCTGTTGTCTGATTCTGGTAGAATCTTTGGCTTCCCAAGGTCTTCCAGGAGATGAAACATTAGAGGCAACACTTTGAGAATGGGTGGAGGAAAATGAGAAGTGATCCTGACCAACTAAGGATGGGACCCAATGTGGTAGCTGAGGAGGTGATTGGACAT
The DNA here is from genome assembly GCF_051295495.1 of Thamnophis sirtalis. NCBI lineage: Eukaryota > Metazoa > Chordata > Lepidosauria > Squamata > Natricidae > Thamnophis > Thamnophis sirtalis. The sequence continues at coordinate 84,952,434 of NW_028261388.1, forward strand.
AGTACCTTGATTTCTTTTTGGCTCCTTACTTAACTTCTTGATCACTTATCTTAACTACTAACAGCTTTGTGACTTCTTTTTAGATAGTGAATAAATGTTGCATCCTTAGATATTTGAAAACTTGGCAATCAATTTGATATAATCATGTATAGCCAATCATTACAACTTTTGGTATAATAAAGAGCCGAGGTGGCACAGTGGTTAAATGCAGCACTGCAGGCTACTTCTGCTGACTGCATTTCTGCAGTTCGGCTGTTCAAATCTCACCGGCTCAGGGTTGACTCAGCCTTCCATCCTTCCGAGGTGGGTAAAATGAGGACCCGGATTGTTGTTGGGGGCGATATGCTGACTCTGTAAACCGCTTAGAGAGGGCTGAAAGCCCTATGAAGCGGTATATAAGTCTAACTGCTATTGCTGTTGCTAAATCCTAGCTACAACTAATAGATGAAGGGAAGCATAGGTAGAACTGTAAGGAAAAATAAACCTCACACTTGAATGGTTGCAAAGGAAGGTAAATACTATAATAATGAAGTAGAATGAGTAGTTATCCAATTAGAATTGAATTGAACCTTTCTGATCAAGATACATAGTCCCAGCATTGGAGTATAATCACTCATGGGTGATTATAATTGCAGCTTTCTCTTCAATCTGTGCCTCTGCTATTGCGTCCATGGATATGGAAATCCCAATAGGGCTTATTGAATGCTGCTTCATAAATGACTATATTTACATATTGATGCTTCTAGAGCAGTGTTTCTCAACCTTGGCAACTTGAAGATGTCTGGACTTCAACTCCCAGAATTCCCCAGCCAGCATTCGCATTCGCTGGCTGGGGAATTCTGGGAGTTGAAGTCCAGACATCTTCAAGTTGCCAAGGTTGAGAAACACTGTTCTAGAGGATGACTGTGTTTCCATTGGAAAGAATTCCTGGCTTGCTCTACCTTTCACCTCCTGGGTCACCATACAGCAGCCTGACTTCCCTCCTGCTGTAGCTCCTAATATACATGCAGAGAGCTGTTCTTTCATTCTGCCCAATCTAATTCACCAGTGTGGCAACATACTGGCATGGTCATAGCTATGGGACTGGTGCCTGAATTTTAAATGCAGAACTGCTGGCAAGGCAGCATTATAAGTCCCAGGTGTTTGGAATGCAATAGAGGTTTGGTGCCATGGTAACTGACTTTTGAGGATTTTCTATGCATTCGTTTACATTTTTAAACAATTGATCTTCCCTTCACTCAAACTGCTTATGGGACTTTTGGCAAAACAATGGAACGAGTACAGAAATACATCTATAGAAATACGTAGAATGTTGTGGCATTCAATTTGTATTGTTTTTTTTAAAAAAAATATATATTTTAGTGAAGAGGTGGGGAAAGTTTGCTTGATTATTCATCAATTGGCAAGCAGCTACCAAAGTCCAGTGGAATAAAAGAAGCTTTTCTAAGTGTAGGCTTTTCTCATGCTACTCAGTGGTAGTAAGGAGTTCAAAAGGATGTCTCCTTTTGTGCTGCTGGACTCTCTCAGCAATTGAGCAGATAGTGAGAAACTAGGAGTGATGGCCTCCGTTAGATATTAACTGAAGTAGAGAATGACTTTGATAGGGAGTCACAATTGTATTTCAATGTCCTAACCTCATTAAAGGGACATTTCAAGATTCCTAGCAATTCCTGGTTTTTTGACCTTGTTTATCTGAAAGGGATGACAGTACAAGAGCAAATGACAAACCAGAGCTTTCCTTGGGCTGATAGCAATAGCACTTGGACTTAGAGCCGAGGTGGCGCAGTGGTTAAATGCAGCACTGCAGGCTACTTCAGCGGACTGCAGTTCTGCAGTTCGGCGGTTCAAATCTCACCGGCTCAAGGTTGACTCAGCCTTCCATCCTTCCGAGGTGGGTAAAATGAGGATCCGGATTGTTGTTGGGGGCGATATGCTGACTCTGTAAACCGCTTAGAGAGGGCTGAAAGCCCTATGAAGCGGTATATAAGTCTAATTGCCAATTACCTCCACTAGACCGATTAGATCCCACAGATTAGGCCTCCTCCGAATTCCATCTGCCGGCCAGTGTCGACTGGCGACTACCCGGAGGAGAGCCTTCTCTGTGGCTGCTCCGACCCTCTGGAACGAACTCCCCGTGGAGATTCGAACCCTCACCACCCTCCAGGCCTTCCGCAAAGCCCTTAAAACCTGGCTGTTCCGACAGGCCTGGGGCTAAAGAACTGTTGCCCCCGTCTCGAATGGTATGACTGTTGTGTGTTTTAAATTATGTATTGTTTTTTATGTCGTTTTAAATTCTTGTTTGTATCCCCCTTCCCTGGTTTGAGTTGTGAGCCACCCTGAGTCCCCTTCGGGGAAAAGGGCGGCATAGAAATAAAATAAACATTCAACATTCAAACATAATTGCTATTGCTATATACCGATTCATAGCTTTTACACCTCTCTCTAAGCAGTTTACAGAGTCAGCATATTGACCCCAACAATCCGGGTCCTCATTTTACCCACCTCAGAAGGATGGAAGGCTGAATCTACCTTGAACTGGTGAGATTTGAACTGCTGAATTGCAGCTAGCATTCAGCTGAAGCAGCCTGCAGTACTGCTCTCTAACTACTGCACCATCTCAGCTCTTGGTTTCTCTCAAACTCCTCAAAAGATTTGAGCGGGTAGTTCAAGCAAATTCCAGGCTAGGATGCCTCAGAAAGAGCTTGCAAGAAGTCCTGTAGGTTGTAAAAATGATATCCAGCTGAGAGATCCTTCGGTTCATAGGAGGCCAGTGATCCAGCAGTGAGGGTCACCTGGAATGTCATTGGAGTGGTCAGCTCAAAGCCATGTCTGGTATGTATTAAGGCCAGCCAGGGTAAAGAGAGGTAGCACCATTGACACATCTGCTCCTGTATGCCGATCATCTCATTTGTACAGATGTGGACAGAAAAAACTCTTGGACAGCAGTAGGATTGAGAAAACCCAATAGCACCCCCTACCAAGCACTTGCCTCTTCCATAATCACTTTCCATGAATGGCTTATGCTTGTCTCAATTGTGTAGGTAATCTGGAAGAAGATTTCTTGTAGTACCTGCCAGAGCTGCCTAGAGGACATCACAACAGCCATCTGTGTTCCCTGTTGTGGGATCCCACAGATCACACTACAGTAATTCCAGATAATTCCTTGGCAAGCACTGCAATATTTTTGTAATCTGGTGTTTTACCGAGGATTAATGAAGATGCACACATACGTATCCCTCCGAGTTTCCCAGATCCCATTCATTGATCACAATTCGACGAGAACACATGAGAATTGGTTATTGGATTGTTCTATGAACTCACCTATTAAGGCAAGGAAGGTCAGCATCGACTCTATGGTGTTTCTCTGGAAGTTCTAGACTTGCAAACATGAGCATGCCCAGCAGTGGTGGGATTCATTTTTCTTTACTACCAGTTCTGTGGGTGTGGCTTGGTAGGCATGGCAGGGGGATACTGTAAAATCTCCATTTGCTGGGACTCAGGAGGCAGAGAATAGATGGGGGCAGGGGCATTCAGAGATGGTATTTACCGGTTCTCCAAACTACTCAAAATTTCTACTACCGGTTCTCCAGAAATGGTCAGAACCTATTGAATACCACTTCTGATGCCCGGTTCCACCACAAAACCGCGGTAGACTAAAGCCCGTGTGACTAAAGCGCGGTGACAAAACCGCACCGTCAAAACCGCGCAACAACAGCACGCCGACAACAGCGCGCCGACAGAAGCACGCTGTAACATAACCCTAAAAATAACTCTAAACCTAACCCTAAACCTAATGCTAAACCTACCATAAACCTACCCTAAACCTAACCCTAAACCTAACCCTAACCCTAACCCTAACCCTAAACCTTACCTTAAGTTAAATCGCGCTTCTGTCGGTGCGCTGTTGTTGGCGCGCTGTTGTGGGCGCGCTTTTGACATCGCGGTTTTAGCGCCGCGGTGTTGTTGGTGCGCTTTTGAGATTCGCGGTTATGTCATGCCACGCTGATGCCCAAGGTACCAAAACGTCTGAATAAATCCGTAAGGAGTCAAGACACGTCTGGACCAGTCCAGAATAATTTACAGAACAGTTGATGGCATAATAGATATTTTTGTTCCGATGACTCAGCTGCTGGCACAATCCAGAATTTTCAATAACGTGTCAGTGAAATTTGGTAGGAGCTGAAGCTTTCCACTCAGTGTTGTTGCTGCTGCTGTTCATTTTAAACTGATATCTTTCAAGGGAAATAGTTTCAACATGGTGTAATACAATCCTTCAGAAAGGATATGTAAATTGAAATTTTCAGGCCATCAACTTGCCACTGAGCTATGCTGAAAGCAAAAAAAGGGAAATTTGGAAGCATTACCTGAATAAAAAAAAAGAATTGAGTGACTGAAAATGCTGGGGGATTTTTATATTTTCATAATATGAACCTAGTGGAATAAGACATGTAGATCATTTCACGACAGCACAGATCAGTAGTTTATTTAGAGATGCTTATTACTTCTTTTAAACAAAAAACCCCTCGTGAGATTTCAGGCATCAGGCATCACTTTTTTTCTATAACCCCCAAAGTTGTTGATTCCGATGGCTTGTCATTAGTTATTTCCACTTTTGTTTCCAGTGTGCTTCTAAATTCCCATTGTGTTCACTAATAACATCCTTCATTCTAAAGGAAACTGCAGGCTATAAAGCAAGGAGCATCCCACGGCAGAATTCCCTCTGCCTGTTTTACATGCACATGCAGCCACTGATCAAGGTTTCCTGGTGTTTGGAGATTTGATGCCATCTGTATGCTAATAATCTCCAATAAGATCTGAATTCGGTGCTCTGTACTTAAGCAGTGGAGCACAAACAACCCACCCACCCAAATGATATAAAGGAGGGGAGGGGGAAACGAACGAATCAGTATCAAAATTGAGACGTAACAAAAACTGCAGTTGACAAATGTGGCCCCATGAATTCTCATTTGGAAAGCATTACACAAAGTGCTCGTGGAGACCCGTTCATTACTTTTTTCCCCCCTCTGCAACATTATTTGTGAGTTGCATGCGTAAGTGAGGCATCAGGCAGGCATAAAGTTGGCAAGAGCTGTGGCTGGTGGAATTGCTACAAGCAATCCAATGTATGATGAGTAAATCAAGGAAAATGGTCATAGGTGCACCTGTGACTGGTCATTAGTCTCAATCTAATTAATTAGAGATGGGATAAGGCAGGCTGCACATTTTTTTTGTTCACTATTTCAGCCCTTCATTTGTCTGGGAGTAGACTCAAAAGCTTTTTCTGCTTGTCCAGAAATGGCCTGGACAAACCTACTTTGCGGTGATGATAGTGAGAAATTCTTTTTCTTTCTTTAAATTAACATTGTAGGGAAAGGCATATGATACATTAAACCAGGGGTAGTCAACCTTTTTATACCTACCGCCCACTTTTGTATCTCTGTTAGTAGTAACATTTTCTAACCGCCCACCGGTTCCACAGTAATGGTGATTTATAAAGTAGGGAAGTTACTTTATAAAATTTATAAAGCAGAGTTGCAGCAAACGCCTACCGCCCACCATGAAAGCTGGAACGCCCATTAGTTGGCAGTAGGGACCAGGTTGACTACCATTGCATTAAACCAACACTTCTATGTGGTCCAATGAAATGTCTCACCATAAGCAAATAGGAGCAATAAGAACTTCTTTTCCCCTAACAATTCCCTAAAAGAAGCATATTGTTGGATCTGCCTTTATGGAGGAGCAGCATAAAGTATTGTGATTTCTGCATTCAGGATTTATTTCTGAACCGAGGTGGCGCAGTGGTTAGGGTGCAGTACTGCAGGCCACTTCAGCTGACTGTTATCTGCAGTTCAGCGGTTCAAATCTCACCGGCTCAAGGTTGACTCAGCCTTCCATCCTTCCGAGGTGGGTGAAATGAGGACCCAGACTGTGGGGGCGATATATGCTGACTCTGTAAACCGCTTAGAGAGGGCTGAAAGCCCTATGAAGCGGTATATAAGTCTAACCGCTATTGCTATTCTTCTTCTTCTTCTTCTTCTTCTTCTTCTTCTTCTTCTTCTTCTTCTTCTTCTTCTTCTTCTTCTTCTTCTTCTTCTTCCTCCTCCTCCTCCTCCTCCTCCTCCTCCTCCTCCTCCTCCTCCTCCTCCTCCTCTTCTCCTCCTCCTCCTCCTTCTCCTCCTCCTCTTTTTCTAGTTATAGTTCTTAATGCAACCGTCATAGTACTTACCTCGACTGCAAAGGTAAATCAAATGATAATGAGAACATTCTGAATATTTCTTATTCCCACCACCTCTCATCGACTTTATGGGGCACGAAAGCTCATAATGAAATAATGTTGCATTGCAAATTCAATGTTGCGTACCATGGGTTGGCTGGATTTTGCTCGCTTGTAACATTAGTTCTGCCCTAAGCATTGCCTAACTGACAGATATTTAATGTATGGGTAGAACTATAGTAAGTTACCGGAGTCACAACAATAAAATGCCTATTGCTGTTTGCAGTATTTGTAGCAGGTATTAACTATGCTTACTGACTATCTAAGTTACTGGTCACTGAAGGGTCATTAAAGAACAATAAAATAAATGGGTTTTCAGAGTGTAAAGTGAACTTAGATTCATAATGCACAGAAATAAAAAGGGACATGAATGAAAGAGGAAGTCTGCAAATTGTGGGGAAATCAGCATGAAAATATGAATGCATTTTAATATTTATTTTTGAGCCTACAAAAGTTTTGCAAGCATTTTTTTTCTTGCTTAGTATTATGGAAAAGTAGTTAGCTGTCAGCATTCCATGTAGAATTAAATCAGAATCAAAGACAAAACGATCCCTAAAGTTCCAATTTAATAAAGCAGACATCTTAGGCACATCTGTGTTAATCCCAATACTGGAAATGACATCAGAATCCCACCCAGTTGAAAGTTCATGATCTTGTCCCCACACCCACAATCCATCACATGGTCCAATCTTCTTCTTCCACGCTGGCATCCACCCCCAGCTTCTTCCGATCAGGTGTACTGGTGCGGAGACAAAGGATGACCTTGGCTTCTAGTAAAGAATGAAAACAATACATTCCACAATCTCACTCCTGTCTATTCCCACCTCCCATCGACTATACTTAGAGAAACAGCATAATGAAATAAGAGAAAGTGTGGCAGGCCAAAATTCTAAGAGGAATAAAACTACAGGCCTGACATTAGCATTAAGCGAACCAGTTCCTTAATATATGCGCACTTTCCTTAATAGAAATTTGTTTGGCTTCTAAAGAACATTGGAAGTTATACTGCATAAATACGTCCATAGAGTTTGAGCATAGGCAGACAGATACATTGATTAAAAAAAAAAAAATCAGGTGAAGAAATTTCCTCTCCAACTCTAGACAGAAGTGTCCAATATATGAGTCAAACATCAGAGATTAAGAAGAAACTTGGCAAGAAATAAAAAACGGGGAATGTATTGTTAATAGAAAATATTTAATTTACGGTTGAATCCGTGAACTCTGAAGAAACAAATAGATTAGATTCTCTTATATTGTATATCGGGGATGATAGCAAAGATTATCCATTCTGGGTTTGTTGGTTTTTTAAGGAAACAAAGAGAGAGAGAAACATGAATTAAATTACATTAGAAATCTAACTTTTTGATATACTTCGTAAAGCGTGGAGATGCAGGTAGTCCTCACTTAACAGCCAGTCACTTAGCAATTGTTTTACTTAAGATGGAGCATACCTATGACCCAATTTCAAAGTTCTGCTGCACAACTCCCTATGGTCACATGATCAATTTGGGTACTTGGTAAATGGCTCATTTTTATGACTACTTGCAGCATAGTGCAGTCATGTGACCTTTTTTTGTCGTTTTATTGGTTTCTGGAATTTACTTTTTGTTTCCAACAACACAGAGGTGGGTTGCTCCCAGTTTGGCCTGGTTCGTCCGAACCAGTAGTGGCGGTGGTGGGAGCCTCCACCCACCCGCCTGGATGCTTCTGCACATGCATAGAAGTATCACACTTGAGAGAGAGAGAGAGAGAGAGAGAGAGAGAGAGAGAGAGAGAGAGAGAGAGAGAGAGAGAGAGAGAGAGAGAGAGAGAGAGAGAGAGAGAGAGAGAGAGAGAGAGAGAGAGAGAGAGATAGAGAGATAGAGAGATAGATAGATAGTGGGTAATACCACTGTAACAACTGCAAATTTGATAAACAGATTCACTTAAACAACAACACATTTGCTTATGAGCCAAGGTAGCGCAGTGGTTAGGGTGCAGTACTGCAGGCCACTTCAGCTGACTGTTAACTGCAATTCAACGGTTCTAATCTCCCCGGCTCAAGGTTGACTCAGCCTTCCATCCTTCCGAGGTGGGTAAAATGAGGACCCAGATTGTGGGGGCAAATATGCTGACTCTGTAAACCGCTTAGAGAGGTTTGAAAGCCCTATGAAGCAGTATATAAGTCTAACTGCTATTGCTATTGCTATTAATAGCAATATTTGCTTAACCACCACCACCAAAAGGTCATAAAATGAGGCACAGTCTCAGGGTGACCCACTTAACAACTGCAACGACTTACAACTATAATTCCGGGGTCAATTACCATCATATATTAAAGACTATTTGAACTAGTTTTGCATGCTGCAATTTAAAGCCAGTCCCAATTATTGTAATTGCTTATGTGAGAGAAAGTGTTTTGTGCTCTTACAGAGCCGGAGGCAACCTGTATAAAGATTATTAAAGCAGGTTATTTAATTTTAAGAGAAATAAGAATTATTCACAGGAATTTTATGAGATAGGCAACAATACCTGGCGCCCAACTAGATTCATCCATCAGCTGTCAAGTCAAAAGCCTTTATCCTTAGGCAGTGGTGGGATTCAATCAGTTTGACTGGTTCATTATAACTGGCGGTTAATTTTTCTGGGGTTCAGCTGGCTGAAGGGACGAGCAGGAAGCCCTGCCACGCCCGGCAAGGGGGTGGAGAAGAGATGACAAGAAGAGCCCTCTCTTGCTCCACACGCCCCAATGAAAGGCAATAGCAGCCTGGACACTTCTCTTCCCCACTCTCTCCAGCACTGGAAGCCAGCGGTCAACCTCACGCCCAGTCGCCCATTCATCCTTCTCTTCCTCCCCTCCCATGTATATGTATATCTGGGCTCACCAAGTACCACAGTCCGCCACACAGGCCGAGAGATACCCTGCCACCCTCCACAGGTTTGAGACACTGCTGAGGAAAGGTACCAACGAATCTGTGCCCCCCCCTCCTCTCTTTCTGCCACCACCCCAGAGGTGGGTTCCTGCCAGTTTGCACCTATTCGGTAGAACCGGTTCGTCAAATCTACCGAACCGGTTAGAAGAGGTTCCACCAGTGGACCCGGAAAGCAGGCCACACCTACAGAAGAGGTTCCAAACCTTTTTGAAACCCACCATTGGTCCTTGGAGATGATTATTCTACACTATCATGCTCCTATTTATAAAACTCAGTGCCTCTGTGAAAGGCAAGGATGACTACTGCATTTGCGGTGCAATCAGAACATTGCGTGTGTTGAAGTTGTTTTAACGCAAACCAAAGATGCCTTTTAAAAAACAAGTTGACATCCTATTCTTATGCATGCCAGGGCTGTGTGTGAGGTCATTTAAGGTGGTTCTGACAAGTGTCATTGGCATCTTCATATCCGGTCACATGGGCGGCAAGCCACTCCCATCCGGTCACATGGGCGGCAAGCCACTCCCATAAAGGAGGCCACACCCACAGAGTAGGTTCGAACAATTTTTGAAACCCACCACTGCACCACCCAGATGCCCTCGCTCCCCCCAAGAAATGTGGTCAAAGAAAGAGTAATCCATCATGTGCTGAATGCCATAATTAAACCATGGCTTCCTAAGATGCCCTCTCTGCCACTGGGTAAAGACCACCTCCAGCCCCCACAAAGTGAAAGAAGAAGAAGAAGAAATGGAGTGGCCACCCGCATCTCTTTCCCATCCCTGAACAGGGTTTTTCCTAAAAGCCTCCCGCTCTGCCTCTTTCCTCAGCGCCCCTCCCATTCCCACGTTAGTTTCAATATTTGTGTTGCTACTCATTCTAATATGGCTTGGGCTTTTACATACTTAGGGGGACTTTTGCTGTGCTTCCAAGTTTTTTATTTTTTTATGGAACGAACTCCCCGTGGAGATTCGAACCCTCACCACCCTCCAGGCCTTCCGCAAAGCCCTTAAAACCTGGCTGTTCCCACAGGCCTGGGGCTAAAGAGCTGTTGCCCCCGTCTCGAATGGTATGACTGTCGTGTGTTTTTAAATTATGTATTGTTATGTTTTTGTCTTTATTTTCTGTCTGTACCCCTCCTTCCCTGATTTGAATTGTGAGCCGCCCTGAGTCCCCTTCGGGGGAAAAGGGCGGCATATAAATATAATAAAACCAAAAATTAAAATCAAATCATTTTTTGTTTTAAACACCTTATCACAGTTCTTGAGAGAAGGAGAGAGAAGAGGTACATTGAAAGACATACACGGAAGCAGAAATTACATGCCAGGAAGCCCCAAGAGGGGAAAAAAGGGGTTCTAAAGTAGCAGAAAAAAATTTGTGATTTTGCTAGACGGAGTGAATTGACTTTCTCTGAGAGATCAGGCAGCTGAATTAGGCAGAATTATACTTTTCGGAGTCAGCTGGAAATATACAAACAAATTAGTGCTTCATGAAGGGATGGAGCAAAAAGGTTGCACTGCGTAATCTTGTTCAATGCTATAAGGAATGGGCAATCTCTGATCTTCTAGTCCCCATTTTTGCTTTTCCAGAATCCCTTCAATGTGTCCCACTTAATATCTCCAGCATTTTGTGGTAGAAGCTCTCTTCCCCAAATTGTATTGTAAAGCCCAGAATAGACTCAACAGAGTTGAAATATAAAGAAACTCCTACCAACCCTTTTCACATTAACAATGTCAAGTTTCTGTGTGTATGACAGCCTCCCACTCCTTTGCAAGACTTTCACATCCTCTGTGGTTCTTAAACCCCATTTACCCCTCCCCTTCCCGAAAAAGTTGAATATGCTAGCCAATCACTTACCATTGTCTATTAATTAGCCATGCCTTCTCCCAAAACATTTTTCTCAATTCCATATTATATGCAGACTCTAAGTGAATGCAGCTCTCAAGCTACATACATTTCACTAATGTTTCAGTTGTTCATTTCTGCTTCTCCCCTCCCACAGTTGCATTTTTAAAACAAAGCAATCCCACACATTTTGACTTCATGTATATCTTTGCCTCAAGGTATACATTTTTTGCTAGCGTTTTCCCCTCAATACAATATACGCTGCACACATTTTTAGTACTGAGCAACAATTGTAAAATAAGTGCTACTAATAATAATTGCTTGAGGGGAAGAGTAAAGCTGTTGCTTCTGGTCCTAATCTGGTGGGTGGGCAGTAGGGACAGAGAGACGTATTTGAAAGCGAGGCCTTTTGAAAACATTTTAACTCCACTACAATGTAGAACCCATAGAAAGCATACCATGCTTATTTGGTGGTAAACTCCAGAAAACCACTATTTGGAAGAAAAAAAATATAGAAAACTACAGCCCTTTGCTGCCACCTAGGAGTTCTGCAGACCAAGAATGACATGTTCAACCTGAAATCTCCCTTGTAGAGAAAGCTTGGGCCATGTGTATATCTGGAAAGCAAAATCAGACACCTTTGTAAGGAATCACAAGCTAAAGGCATTTATATTTCATTCATATATCATTGGGCATATTATCACAAGAACCCAAGTTGTGCTTGGATTTACAAGTAAAAGAAAACTATACAGTTTGTGTCTTGTGCTTGTGTGTGCTTGTCTGTCTGCCTTTGAGTTGTTTTTGACTAATCCTTGATTTTATTCTTGGGAGCCTTTCCTCTCCTCTTCCTGTAAATGGTTCTATCCAGAGAGAGGGACTGGCCCAAGGTCACCCTGCTAGTTTTCTGCCTAAGGACTAGAATCTTTAGTCCCAGGCCAAACTGGCCCTTTCCTATTGTGGCCTTTTCTTACACATCCATTATCCCAGGCACCTTGTGGATGATAGATCAGCCAGCATTTTCAGTTCCCCTTCGCTCCACTTTTACTTGTTCAAGTTGCCCTAGCTGGGAGGCTAGTATTCAATATTAGGAGATTTAGCCAAGTTGCGCTAAATGGAAGCAATAAAAAATATTTGTGGAAGACAAAACAAAAAGAGATTGTACAAAGGGGATGGCAGAAACATTTTTAAGTGGAGGGAGGTTTAATTTTAATTTTGCTGTACTAATTCAAATTAGATAATTAGTTGCATGCAATTATTTATTTTTTTAATTCAAATAATTCTGGAAGGAGCTGCTTTTCAGTTATTTATTTTTTCCCCTTTTCCCCTTTACTATCACATATGAAAAGTCTAAATGTTTTCGTTGCCTTTTTATTGCTGATTAATTCTCCATAGACACAGAGGATTCTGAAAAATACCAATCCTGTGCCTTTCCTACAGTTGCTGCTCGTGTGATTAATAATTATTTGAGGGAGAGTAGAACTGTATTTTCTAAAATGTTGATTGGGCAGTGGAGAGAGCGAGACATACAGTATTTATGAAGGGAAGCCTAGTGAAAACATTGTATGTATGTATGTATGTATGTATGTATGTATGTATGTATGTATGTATGTATGTTGTGTCACAACCCCTGGTATGCCCAAATATGGGAGGAAGCTTACTGCTTCCTTTCTCTGTCAATCAGCTCGTCACAAGAGACCATCCAGACAGAAAGCCATTATTTTTACTGTTGCCTTTGTTACATTTGTGTTGCATTTGTGCTGATAAATAAATAAAGGGAGACTAGTATAGATCTATTTCAAGCTATTTAGCTCTCATCAGCTGATTATGTATGTATGTATGTATGTATGTATGTATGTATATATATATATACACACACACACATACATACATACACACACTCACACACACACACACACACACACACACACACACACACACACACACACACCAGCCCATTGCTTACATCTAGAAGTTTTGCAGACCAAGAATGGTATCTTTACCTTGAGATCTACCTTGTAGATCTTCCTGGTTCAAGAAAACTTGAGCCAGGAAACTAATTGTTTATGCAAAAACTGCATCTCCTAGCTGTAGAAGGAAATGACCAACAAGAGGGATCATCCAGTTGTGGCTCTTTATTGGAAGCTGTAGGAAGTTTAAACCTACCCCTCTCTCCTAGAAAAATGAAATATCCTGGGAAATATTGAAAAGGCAGAATATTATATTTCCCTGGATAAGAAGTGAAGAAACATGTTTTTAGGCAGGAAACAAATTCACTCTTAATAGCTCCCACCTTTGTCAATGGGTCATTAAAGGCCTGAGCCAGTCTATTGTACATAACAAAGATCTCTCCCCTTCAGCTTCAGGGTGATGGGATTAAGGCATGATAGTATTAGCCCTTTCCCCCTCTCACCACAGGGCACCTGGGAAGAAGCGATGCTTAACCAAACTTGGACTCAAAACACAGTCTACAGAGTTGCCCCTGCATGGCCCCATGGGAGTCTGACAACCAATTAGAATACAAGCTCAGGTTCAAAGCCCAGAGAGGGAATAAAACCAGGGACTCTCAACATCTCTCTCTCTCTCTTTTCTTCTTCACCCAACATCTGGAATAGGAATAGGAATAAGTTTATTTATAGGCCGCCCTTTTCCCTGAGGGGACTCAGGGCGGCTAACAACTTATAGGGAAGGGATACAAACAGTAACATATAACATAACACATAATTAAAAATAAACAACATTCATTCAGCATTCGGGTGGGGGCGAATCAAATCTTTACCCCCAGGCCTGGCGGGATAGCCAGCTCTTGAGGGCTGCGCAGAAGGTCTGAAGGGTGGTGAGGGTACGAATCTCCACGGGGAGATCGTTCCAGAGGGTCGGAGCTGCTACTGAAAAGGCTCTCCTCCGTGTAGTGGCCAGCCGGCACTGGCTGGCAGATGGCACTCGGAGGAGGCCCAATCTGTGGGATCTTATAGGTCGAGAGGAGGTGATTGGCAGGAGGCGGACTCTCAAGTACCCAGATCCACTACCATGAAGGGCTTTATAGGTGGTAAGAAGCACCTTGAAGCGCACACGGAGATCAACAGGTAGCCAGCGCAGCTCGCGGAGGATAGGTGTTATGTGGGTGAACCGAGGTGCACCCACAATCACTCGCGCGGCCGCATTCTGGACTAGCTGAAGTCGCTGGATGCTCTTCAAGGGCAGCCCCATGTAGAGCACGTTGCAGTATTCCAGCCTAGAGGTCACGAGGGCGCGAGTGACTGTTGTGAGGGCCTCCCGATTCAGGCAAACCTGGGCAAATGCCCCCCTGGTCACAGCTGACAGGTGGTAATCAAAGGTCAGCTGTGGGTCCAGGAGGACTCCCAAGTTGCGAACCCTGTCTGAGGGGTGTAAAATTTGGCCCCCCAGCCTGAGCGGTGGAACACTAACCAAATTATTGGGAGGGAAACACAACAGCCACTCGGTCTTTTCCGGGTTGAGTACAAGCTTGTTAGCCCGCATCCAGTCCCTGACGGTCTCAAGACCCTGGCTCATCAGGTCCACCGCTTCATTGAGTTGGCACGGGGCGGACAGATACAGCTGCGTATCGTCCGCATATTGATGGTATCTTATCCCATGCCTCCGAATGATCTCGCCCAGCGGTTTCATGTAGATGTTAAATAGTACGGGGGACAGGACCGACCCCTGCGGCACCCCATATGTTAGGGGCCTCGTGGTCGATCTCTGTCCCCCAACCAACACCGACTGCGACCTGTCCGAGAGGTAGGAGGAGAACCACTGCAAAACAGTGCCTCCCACCCCCACCTCCCGCAGTCATCGCAGAAGGATACCATGGTCGATGGTATCGAAAGCCGCCGAGAGGTCAAGAAGAACCAAGATGGAGGCGTGGCCTCCATCCCTGGCTCTCCAGAGATCATCGGTCAATGCGACCAAAGCGGTTTCTGTGCTGTAACCAGGTCTGAAGCCGGACTGCAAGGGGTCCAGGTAATCGGCTTCCTCCAAGGACCGCTGAAGCTGGTAGGCCACCACCTTCTCAACAACCTTCCCAATAAAGGGGAGGTTGGAGACTGGACGATAGTTGTTAAGTACGCCTGGATCCAAAGATGGTTTCTTCAGGAGGGGTCTCACCACCACCGTTTTAAGTGCGGCGGGGAAGTGCCCCTCCCGAAGTGAGGCGGTAATAACCGCTTGGATCCAGCCCCATGTCACCTCCCTGCTGTTAGCAACCAGCCAGGAGGGACACGGGTCCAGTACACAGATGGAGGCACTCACAGCCCTCATGGCCTTGTCCATGTCCCCGGGGACGTGACCCCCCATTTTCTGTTCAGGAGCTCAAGCCACGTGATCCTGTCCAACATTAAACCGTCTTTCCAAGCAGCCTCCAAGTTTCTAGTGTCTTTTTCTCCACTTGGAACTGAACCCAGAAGGACATTTCTTCCAACAAACCCTTACCTCAAAAACAATTGTTGTCTGGAACTTAGATAAGTATTTCATAAATCTAGTGCCCCCTTCAAAAAACATTCATTGTCTCAAAGAAGCTCTGAAATTTCCAAAGCCCAGGGAGTTCGTCAGAAATGACCAATGGAACAAGCATGTGTTGGCTGAAGAATATGCAGAACTAGTGAATCCAAAACGTGTTAGGATTATTGGGGTGAAGAAAGTGATGTGGGGGTGTCGTGTGCTGCTCTATTGCCTGAATTATATATTGTATATGTTTAGGTAAACAAGTTGGTTGAACCAGTGAACAGTGAGCAAGAACATCTTTTACATTTATTTTTTTAATAATTTGTTTGCTCCTAAAAATTGAGAAAATTATACAGTATATAATATGGGTACTCCAGAAGACATTTTTCTTTTTTGCTCAGAATGGCTACTGGGAAAGTGTGAGTGACAGCAGAGAATGATTTTTAAAAAATTATCGCGACTGCCTGAATTAGTCTCAAAACGTTTACCTTGCAACGCTGAATAAAAATAGAATGGTGAAGCTGAAAAGTCTTAAGAGTCAATTTTTCAAGCAGTCAAATAGGCTTTTTTAAAAATTAATTGTTGATGAGACAAAAGGACATACATAAGCAGAACAGTAACTTTTTAGTGGCAAATGCAATGTCGTGCAGATCACATTCATGAGATGCTACAGGATTAATAAATTGTAAAAATAATACCTTGACCTGATGTGGCATAAATATAAAAAGCTGCACAGAATAAATCTATTATGGTGCTCAAGTAATAAATGAAGCACTAAGTGATGTGCAAACAGTTTCAAAAAGAGGTGTTCCAAGCTATGTAGGTTCATTGCTACAACCACAGGCTGAATCTGACAGTTGTTCAGCTCTACAAAACATGAAGATTGTTGCTATCTCCACCCCACTTTCTCTCCCCGCTTCCCCCTTCAATAATTACATATTTTTGTATTTTGCTCCTCTGTGTACACTACATTTCACAGAGCTAAAAAAAGAAATTGGGAGCAGAATTATTTAATTGAGTAAAATGTCAGACACTTGCTGAGTATGTCAGATTGCATCTTGCTTAGCTGTTAAATCAACACTTTCATTAATTGTATTACTTCTGAATATAATCCAGCAGTGAATTGAATTCTGCAGTAAAGTATAAAGAGATTGCAAACCAAGTAAACTTTTGCTTTGTGTTTTGGCTGAGGTTTTTAAGGAAAGTAGGTTTTTTTGAAGTTAAACGAGTACCAAATTACTTACCAAAGTCAGATTGAGACATGGCTCAAGTTTGCTTCCTAACTCTGCTTCCTTATTCACTCTTAAAAGTAATAAAATGTAAGATAGGAAGTAGCATGATGAGAATGTCATGAAAACCAACAGATTTCAAAAAACATTAAGACGAGGTGCATATTCACTATGAACTGCATATGTCCTCTTCCCCCAAAATATCAAGCCACTTCTATGAGCACAGAATCAGCTTTCAGTGGAAGAGGCAGGGTGAGTTTGAACACCCAGCTGTAAGAAAGAATGCCACAGCTGACTAGATCAGTTACGACTATGAAAAATATCAGTCTGAAGAATCCCTTAAATTATTCAATTGAATTAAATTGGCAGTGTATTGCAGAGCAGCTGGGCCCTTAAATAGCAAAACAGAGATAGTCAACTGATTGCAGAGAGCCAATGGATGAAAAGAAGGTGTTTCTGTCAGATTTGGAGCAGGAAAATACTTTATTTATATACTTGGTGTCCTGGATGATAAGGTTTACCCCAGACAAGGCTGAAAAATGAAGAATTCATTTTTTTCTAGTTCAAATAAGAAGTTGGATACTAGATTAAAATGTAGACTTAGTCTGGAATTTAAGGCTAGGATCTTGTTAGATATTTTGCATTTTAGATCTTTTTTTTTACATGCATTCAGTATTTTTCCTTATCTTTCCTTAAATACAATTGTTTAATTTTGAGTGAATTCTGGAGCTGATGGGCGACCTTCTATCACCTGGCTCAACTTGGCTGAGCTACAGGTTCCCAAAAGTTTTCTTTGATTTTCCTTTCTCAAATTTTAGCCGCACTCAGGGAGGAGCAAGGATTTTCTCTTCAGTTGTCTTCTGGTTGTTCCAGAAGTCTGCAGTAGAAGCCCGAAAGTGGTTGATGTTGAGAGGTGTGTGTGGAAATGACCTTGGAAAATAGAAAAAAGAGCCACAGGTGAGAAATGGCCTGATGAATGAAATTTGAATCAAAAGAGGGTTTAGTGTAAAGAAAGTAGCTTAGAAGGAACCAGTGGTGGGTTTCAAATTTTTTGGGAACCTACTCTGTGGGTGTGGCGTCCTTTGTGGGAGTGGCTTGCTGGCCATGTGACCTGGTGGGAGTGGCTTGCTGGCCATGTGTTTTCTCTCTCTCTCTCTCTCTCTCTCTCTCTCTCTCCCTCTCTCCTTCCTTTTGTCTCTCTGTCCCTTTTTTCTTTTTTTCTTTCATCTCTCTCTCACTCTTTTTCTTTCTTTTTTTATTTATTTATTTATTTATTTATTTCTTCCTTTCTCTTTCTCGCTCTCTCTGTGTCAGTCTGTCTGTCTGTCTGTCTGTCTGTATCTGTGTGTATGGCAGTGGTGGGTTTCAAAAAAAAACTTGGAACCTCTTCTGTAGGTGTGGCCTGCTTTCCGGGTCCACTGGTGGAACCTCTTCTAACAGGTTCGGTAGATTTGACGAACCGGTTCTACCGAATAGGTGCGAACTGGTAGGAACCCACCTCTGGAAGGAACCCATCCCTAGTTTTTTGAGAGAGTAAATGTGAAGGAAAGGAGAGGCACTTTTAGATTTGCAAGATTCTGTTAATCTCATCTTACCATAAATAAAGAACTTTCACTTTTGGCTGGGTTGCTTGACTAAACCACCTTGCAAGATTATAACAACAATCTTGCAAATCAGAATTTTTGCCACCTTTTTTTGGACTCCGATTTCATCTATCAAACCATTATCTAAGAAGCAGCTCTTCCTTTTATCTGCCAAGCTCATTCCCACGTAACATTAAATGGTGGCACCAAGAAGACCTATTTTTTTAAGTTGCCCTTGATCCCAACCTTCAAGTGATCTCAGAACCAAAGCACCAGAAGGGAAGCCCTGGTTGAACCTGACACGCTACATTACAGTAAATCAATATGATGCCTCAAAGTAGCTGCTTTCAAGACCCTTTGCCTGTTCAATAGCCTCTTGGACAAACATATATGCCTTTTATAGCACATCAATAATTCAAATCATGTCTTGATTGATTTGGACCTCACTATTATTTGTGTTGATGTCTCGCTTTGTATTTGCACTTCACTTTCCCTGTTACTGCCTAAGAAACTTAAATAAATGTGTCACGGGAAATCTACAACCTCCCTGTAGTTGGTGTAGCTGTGGGTTTTTCAACACTCCGGTATCTAGGGAGCTGGTTTTTGCAACCACACATTTCGTTTAGACCTCCTTTCTCCTTCCAATGTAATTATAATGTTGATACATGAACTAATCTACAGCAATTACTGAAATTAGGTTGTGTGTGTGTGTGTGTGTAATCTACTTGATAAGCAGAGTAGCATTCATTGATTTACAAAGATTCCCTTTGAAGCTATCCTAGAAAAAAAATGTTTTCTTAGAAGCCTACATAAGGTAAAGTAAAGCCCAATCTGAGTTGATATTGGATCAGAGGCTTATTCTTCCATGCTTTTGGTCCCATGTTGGAGCTCATCCTCAAGGAACTTCACTCTCTGCAAAATATATTCACTGAGAAGTTTCCTGAAGATCGGTTCCAGCACAAAATGAATATATGTAATGCCTTGCCATATTCTAAAATACAATAAAACTTATTGATGGGTTGTTTGTGTGTGTCTCTCTGTGTGTATATGTCTTTCATAACGTTTCTACTGATATACAACCTGCTGGCATTTTATAATGTAAATAAGCTATGTTTGATCTGTCTCCGTTCAGATTAAGTGGATTTAGCTACTTTCGGATACAGATTCTGATCCCAGGTAGCTATTGTTGATGAAGTCTTCCTAATACTTCCTAATGCTGCTCAATCAAAAGATCATCATGAAATAGGCAATATAATAGCAATAGCAATAACAGTTAGACTTATATACCGCTTCATAGGGCTTTCAGCCCTCTCTAAGCAGTTTACAGAGTCAGCACATCGCCCCCAACAACAATCCGGGTCCTCATTTCACCCACCTCGGAAGGATGGAAGGCTGAATCAACCTTGAGCCGGTGAGATTAGAACCGCTGAACTGCAGATAGCAGTCAGCTGAAGTGGCCTGCAGTACTGCACCCTAACCACTGCGCCACCTCGGCTCTATAATGTAATTGTGTGTCCACTACAGAGGTGGGTTGCTGCCAGTTTTACTAGCGGTTCTCAACCCGCATGTGCGCCAGACACAAGCTGCGCATGTGTGTGTGGACGCTGTTCAGTGTAAATTGTTCTTTATTCATGCGCAGAACAATTGACATTGAAGTTCACATGCACATTCAAAAATCAAAACGGTGGTGGCCCAGTGGCAGCAAGGGAACCGGTTCGTGGTTGTGCCAGGCCTGTGTCACTGCCACTTCTGTGACCGAGGTCTGATTTCCACTTCCGTTTTTGGCTGAACCAGGCCGAACCGGGAGCAACCCACCTCTGGTATACATGTAATATAATTCTTTATTTTCTGCATTCCTATTTGAAAACTTTAAAAAGAAATTGCTGAAAACATATTTCCTTGGCTAATGCAATTAAAACATCAAAACACTAAATGTTACATATCTGCAATGGAATAAACGTATTAGATGTACAGCTCTTCTCTTTGGCCACTTGATGTGTTCTTGGCTTCGTATCCACATAACACAGATGGTATCTCTGGGAAAATAAAGTATCTTTGTTCACAGGAGCTTGATGATTCAGGCCTTCTGCCTGACAAATAGATTCTATTCGTGTTGAGAATACTTGGGCTGAGTAAAAGTCACTGCTTAGGTTAGCTTCTCGTTATCCTTGCCTTCAAGAAAAGACATATCGGGCCACATATTTCGATTTGCTTTGGAGGCTATTTTATTTTGCCAACTAAAAGGTATTTTAATAATTTTCACTGTTTTGGATAACAATGAGTATTTCTATGCCAGACATTTTTTTGGTCTGCCCCCTTCTTTCTCTTCTTCCTTCTCCTCCTCTTTTTATTTTTAACATTATCTCGAGAATGCAAATTGAAACATAATGTGAGGAGGAGGAAAACAAAAAGAAGTTAGTGACGTACAACCTATTCTATCACAATTCATTTTTTTAAAAAAATAGAAAAAACCCATATCCCTGTATTTATATCTTATGTCTTGGGCCCATGGTTGCCAGTGGTTAGAGTGCAGTGTTGCCAACTGTCAGCAGTTCAACTTTGAATGGGCTCAAAGTTGACTCGGCCTTCCATCCTTCTGAGGTCAGTAAAATGAGGACTCAGATTTTTAGAGGCAATGTGCTCACTCTGGAAACTGCTTAGAGAGGTTTGTAAAGCACTATGAAGTGGAATATAAGTCTAAGTGCTATCCAGAGGTGGGTTCCTACCAGTTCGCACCTATTCGGTAGAAACGGTTCGTCAAATCTACCGAACCGGTTAGAAGAGGTTCCACCAGTGGACCCGGAAAGCAGGCCACACCTACAGAAGAGCTTCCAAACTTTTTTGAAACCCACCACTGGTCCTTGGATATGATTATTCTACACTATCATGCTCCTATTTGTAAAACTCAGTGCCTCTGTGAAAGGTAAGGATGACGACTGCGTTTGTGGTGCAATCAGAACATTGCGTGTGTTGAAGTTGTTTTAACGCAAACCAAAGATGCCTTTTAAAAAAACAAGTTTACATCATATTCTTATGCATGCCAGTGCTGTGTGTGGGGTAATTTAAGGTGGTTCTGACAAGTGTCGTCGGCATCTTCATATCCAGTCACATGGGTGGCAAGCCACTCCCATCCGGTCACATGGGTGGCAAGCCACTCCCACAAAGGAGGCCACACCCACAGAGTAGGTTCAAACAATTTTTGAAACCCACCACTGGTGCTATCGTCTGTCTGTCTGTCTGTCTGTCTGTCTGTCTGTCTATCTGTCTGTCTGTCTCTCTCTCTCTCTCTCTCTCTCCATTCATCCATCCCTTTGATTCAGTACAATCAGGGTGGGTTTTTTTCCCCTTTTATAAAATGATTTGCCATTGCTTCCCTCATAAGATTGAAAGAAAGCAACTGGGCCAAGGTCAACTAGCTGGCTTTGTGCCTAAGGCAGGATTAAAATACATAATGTCCCAATTTCTAGCCCAGCGCTTTTAATGATTGTACCAAACTGATCCTCATCGGCCACCAGAGGGAACAGCAATTATAGTCCACGGAAGAAGTATACTAAATAGCATTTCAGCAGTTTGCCGTCTCTTGATAGAAAAAGGTTACTCTGGAGTCTCTGAATTCTAGAATTCCACTGGATATCACCAGATGATGAGGGAATCATTGGAGACCTGAAGGACCAGGTTAGGGATTGATTGTCAAGGAGAAAAATCTATCTATGTGGTCGCTAGGAATTAAAATCAATCAATCAAAGTAAAAAAAAAAATATCAGTCTTTAAATGACCATTGTGGTTGCTGAGTAGAAGAGTAATTTTTATCCATTTAAAGCGATCCTCTAAGTATCCTTCTATGGGTGCATAGATGTGGAAAATTAGTGCCATACAAAACCCTTGGAGTCAATACATTTGCTAACTTCATTTAGAGGATAGTTATGCCAAATGGAATGTCTTATGCTGTCTGTTCTGGATGGTGGGACAAAGAATGCATCTATTTTTTATAAACCATATTCAGTACATTGTTAGTCTCCTCCATGTGTTGGTCCAAATTCAGATTTATAGTGAAGGGGAAAAAATCATTAACATGATGCTTTAACAATTCTTTTAAAAATATGAAAAGTTTTTAATCTTAGCAGGCGGCATTATCTGTCCAGGATTTAAAACTAAATAGGGTTGAGTCTGATTAGCATTTGGAAAGGAGACCACCAAAGAACATGAAGTATTTTAGACTGAGAGGTCAAGAAAAAAAAAATGTAAAAGAACACAATAATAAGCCAATTGTGCACTGGTGCCAAGAAATCTACAGGAATCAAGCTTGACTCGAAGGAGAAATGCAGCTTGTAACGATGTTTTTTTTCTGCCAATGAATGCAGAACTGGATATGTAAATTAAAGGATCTACAATATAAATAATCTACTTTGGGTCTAGTATAAATAAATGTGCTGGATAAATCCCACTGTTCCATACAAATGCTTAAAATTGCTGCAGAAGTACAGTTAGATGAAGCTGTTATATTGCACTTGTTCATATTTGCATATTTGAGAGCAGAAATACTTTGCACTGAAGAAAATTGGATGTCTTTAGAATATATTGGTCTTCTACTATTAAAACATCCTGTGCAATTTTATTAATAATAGTTGCTGCTTCTAGTCCTAAATATCACAAAATTGAAAGGCCAAGTCTTTTAAAATAATAAACCTGATTTCAAATTTTAATATTTTATTTTCAATTTTAACATAGCATCTTTTAAAATCATCTTTACCATAGTTGCCGATGGGCACAATGTGGTTGTTTTCATGTCTTCTCCATTATTTTTATATACCATAATTCTCATAGATTGTTTATAATAAAAGATTTAAAAAATCTCCCAGTAGCCTGAATGCCATGGCAGCAGAGAATCTGGCAAACGGATTGCTGTTTTGTTGCCCAACATTTGCTGGGAGAAAAAAAAAAAATCAATATTTGCCTGGTGTTTGGCATACCTTCCATTTCTCAGTTTGGTTTCCTGAAAAATTTCAGGTAAATGAACGATAGAAAAAAAAATTGCTTAAAGTATGTCTTTGTTGATAATGCTATGACTTTCCCTCTGACCAATTGTGGTTATATATGTATAGATTTGTAGTCATGCTGAGTTATTGTGCTGAGAAATGCCTTCTGAAGCATTTATTTGATTTCTCACTCACCTTTCCTCCAGGAGTTGAAAGTAGCATTCATCGGAAATTTCCTTCATTTCATGCACAATCCTGCGAAGTAGGTTGGGCTGGTGAGGAGATACTAGTCTTTGAGGTTGCCTACTTGGGAGTAGTTAATAACTTATTGTCATCCATGAATCTGTTTCGTTTGGAACCTGTATTGCTCTGAATAGATTTTCTGTCTGGGGTGGGAATGGCGGTGATCTAGTGCTGATAAACCTTTCCTATTCTTCCAACACAGACAAATTTGCTACCTTGGATGATTTAGATTGTCCAATGAAGATTAGATTTTCTGATCCTTGGTGACTTTGCAAAATAGAGAATTTTGTACATTGCCTAGAGTTACTTCAGAAAGATAGAATTAGGAACCCATTTACTGTAAATTGTATAAACAAACAGCCAGGGCGTTTTTCTTGGTATTATGCAAATGCATTATTATGTGTTATCCTTTATTGAATGGAATATAGATATATCAAGTGACATAATATTTCCTGACAGAGATGGCCATATTTCTTGGTTTGCTTAGTTTTTCAGTTTTCCATAAATATCCCGATGCATATTCAAGAGCCGAGGTGGCGCAGTGGTTAGGGTGCAGTACTGCAGGCCACTTCAGCTGACTGCTATCTGCAGTTCAGCGGTTCAAATCTCACCGGCTCAGGGTTGACTCAGTCTTCCATCCTTCCGAGGTGGGTGAAATGAAAACCCAGACTGTGGGGGCAAGTTGCTGACTCTGTAAACTGCTTAGAGAGGGCTGAAAGACCTATGAAGCGGTATATAAGTCTAACTGCTATTGCTATATATTCAGTTTTCCTAACAAACATATTTTTATACTAAGGTATTCTAAGGTTTTCTACATTCAAATACAGTTTCCATTGCTACCAAATGGTAGGATGACATCCTTAGCCTTAGTGTGATTTGACTTTAGCTAGTTTGAGCTTCAAATGGGTGGAAATCAAATGTATGCCTGATGAAGCCAATCACTTATGTGTTCTGGGATACATGAAACAGGCAGCTGGGGATTGAGAGACTACAGAGGTGGAGTCTGGGGGGAAAGAAGCAGTGGGCATTTTTCTAATAAGGCTGGTCAAATATAAAATGTAGCTTGCTATATTTCGCACAGGAATCCAGATATTTTCTTCATTGTTTCTTTGGCTCGGGGACGTCTTATTTCCTTCCTATGATACATAACTGAGTAGCATGCATAAGAATAAAAAATTTTAAAAAATCAAAACAACATTCCTCTTGCATCTGTCATCCATCATGTTGACTATGTTCCAGGAGTCCAGGAATCTTTTGATAGAACTGGGTACTAGGTTACTTCTACACATTTAGCTGATCCATCACTGATATATGCCGAGGTGGCGCAGTGGTTAGGGTGCAGCACTGCAGGCCACTTTAGCTGACTGCGATCTGCAGTTCAGCAGTTCAAATCTCACTGGCTCAAGGTCGACTCAGCCTTCCATCCTTCCGAGGTGGGTAAAATGAGGACCCAGACTGTGGGGGCAAGTTGCTGACTCAATTTGCTAAAAAAAAAAATTGTAAACCACTTAGAGAGGGCTGAAAGCCCTATGAAGCGGCGTATAAGTTTAATAAATAAATAAATAAATAAATAAATAAATAAATAAATAAATAAATAAATAAATAAATAAATAAATATGTTCAGCTACAGATCCTACACATTCAGATGCACCAATGTTTTCATCTCACCTTTATCCCTGCCTCATGGTGGTACATTTCAAAGAATTGAAGCGAAACATTATGAAATCTATGTTTTGGGAAGATTGGACACATTTTGGGAATAAAATAGATTACGTGCATAGGCTCAAATCAATAATATAATTCCATTGTTGTGAAGTACCCTCTGGATCCTGAGGCTGCATATTTTTGGAGTGTCACTCTTGACATATCATGCAAAACTCTCACATCAACAGAGTTTGTATATCCCTGATTTACAGATATACTAGGTCAGCATTGCCATCAATATTTGTGTTGTAAAATGCAATTACTAGTCTTTCATGCTTAGTCTAACTAGGCATTGTATATAGAGGTAGCGTATCTGTAATGTGATTTCAATATGAATATAACATTGTTTTGTTAAATCTTATGAAGTCAAGCTATATGAGAGAAAAGCTGATGAAACCTAATGCTTTGGGGAAATAAGTGTTTACTTAAATTAGCCAGTGCTGCCAAAACTGAATTCATAACATGATGAACATTTGCCTTACTTGCCGAAGATATAAGAAAACATAGAAATATCTATAGTGTAGCATCGTAGAATTTAACTACTTTAAGCCTGAATCATAGGTGTCCATAGGTGTCAGGCTGGTAGCAAATGAAAAATATAAATTAAGCTGTTTCATTGCAATCTCCAACATATATGCACACTTTGCATTCAAATACAATAGCAGACACGGCAATATATATTTTATCAGTGATCACTTTGAAATGCAGGGTGTTAAATCTTGGAGCTGTGTAACTCATCCTCAAGTAGAGTCTGAGCATATAAAGAGGGATGCTGACTTTTAACATCTAATATGGGTAATTATTTCAACCTCAATCCAATGAAGTCTTTGCTGCTTGTGCTAACATAATGTCAACCCTGTTCTACTACATTCAGCAAGACAACTTGAGAGAAAACACACATGTCGTAGACATAGATTCCGGTAGTGATAACTCCTAGCTTGAGCGCCAAGGCATAGTTGTGAGTGTTCATCCCTCACTGAACTGCCTACATCCCAGCCCTGGATTAAATCCAATGTGTGCCATCCTTTGCAGCTTGGCTTTGACCAATGGCACGTGTGAGAACTTCCCTCTAGTTTTCAGGAAAATGTGTTTTTTTCGCCATCAAGGATATTGAAAAAATATAATCAATATTGTTACACAAATGGTATGGGCCTCTGGTCATAACTTCTCAAAGCAGATATAGCACTTCAAGTGGAAGATTTTTTAAAAAATAATATCAAAATTTCAGGTCAGGTACCCTTAAGAGGAAAGCTCCAATGAGAGGAAGAAAGTAGTATCTACTAACTTCATACACCCCAAAAATAAGTTTAGCAAGAAAGAAAACTAGCCCTTTTGTGTTAAAAAAATAAATAAATTTCTATGGGGATATTTCATAGAATTGCTACTGTTTAAAGCAAGACTGTGCCGAGACTGTAACAATAATGGGAAATAATAAGGTTATTGTAATGCCCCTGTGTTATACCATATCTACTAAGAAAAAAAAAAAGAACTATAGAATTTATTACAATAGAACAAAATCAAATGAAGGATTGTGTGTGTGTGTGTGTGTGTGTGTGTGTGTGTGTGTGTGTGTGTGAGTGAGAGAGAGAGAGAGAGAGGGGGGGGGGTTCCTACCAGTTCGCACCAGTTCGGTAGAACCGGTTCATCAAATCTACCGAACCAGTTAGAAGAGGTTCCACCAGAAAGCAGGCCACACCTACAGAAGAGGTTCCAAAATTTTTTGAAACCCACCACTGACACACACATACATACACACACACAGAGAGAGAGAGACAGACAGACAGACAGACAGACTCACACAGAGAGAGAAAGAGAAAGAAAGGAAGAAAGAAATAAATAAAAAAGAAAGAAAAAGTGAGAGGGAGATGAAAGAAAAAAAGGAAAAAGGGACAGAGAGACAAAAGGAAGGAGAGAGAGAGAGAGAGAGAGAGAAAGAAAGAAAGAGAGAACACATGGCTGGCAAGCCACTCCCACCATGTCACATGGCCATCAAGCCACTCCCACAAAGGAGGCCACACCCACATAGTAGGTTCGGAAATTTTTTGAAACCCACCACTGGTGTGGTGGGAACACACGCACATTTATACACATTTTGATATTTTAGTTTAAATTTGATTTCACTTTATATGGATGCCATAAGCTTGTCTGTTTATTCTTTTCCTGGAAGCGAAAGATGAGGGGTTAAGACAGAATTTTCCATTGCGAGGATGCAAGTAGTTTATAGTCGGAAATAAATATTTTGCAAGTTGTTGCTAAAGTGTCTGTCTGGCCAGGATTTTCTTAAGATGGCTAGAGTCATGCTAGGATGAATATAGGACAAGGACAGCTTAAACAGTAAAGGCAGTTATGCTTTTAATTTCATTGACAGGAGCTTGAAACTCTGTTACTTTCACTTCCTTATTTCATTCGGTTGGTTTGTGATCCATTGCATAAATTCCACCTTCTCCAAAAGAGTTGCTTCATTTAAACAAACTGAGATGAACTGAAAATTCCACCATATTTTAGCTGGGATTAATCACTAGATTTTTACTCAAAACTGCCCTGCTATTTATTATTTTTCTTTGGCGTTTCATCTGATAAAACAATACCACCAGTGTCTTCAAAGAGCAACAGTTCCACCATAGCATTGTTCTAGTTTTGAAAGTAGTTACTTTATTTTTTAACCAAAGACTTAGATTAGTTCCCCATTCCATCCTTCCTTTGCATCTCATTTTACTAATCCACATGGTGTTTTTTTTAATATATATTGGAGAGAAAAAAGACACTAATCTTTGCATTTGCTCATTTAACACTTCATCCATTTGAAATATGTGCGTATTAAAAGAGCAGTGATAAGAATGGTGAAGAATACCTGAACATAGGGCTATTTTTAAAAATAAATAAATGGTGCTACACTGTTATGCACCCATGTTCTTCTAAAAATGTGATGTGATTTTCTCCATTGTTTTTTTTTGCAGCTCTTCTAAAAGTTAAAGTATTCATATCACATCATGTCTATGTTCCAGGAGTCCAGGAATCTATTTTCACTTGAATTGAGCCATATGTAGGCCAAAAGCACATTTTTGGAACCTGTTAATGTGCCACTTAACAGAACGGAAGGTTGTTGAAGGGTGTTTTGCAAGATCTATATTTCTATTTTTAAAATTGTACTGAAGAAATAAATTTCTTTCTAGCTTATTTGGAGAAAGCAATATACATAAAATCGGGTTATCTATAGGGAAGTAATGCGGACAAAAGTTTCTCAGTTCTAACTTCTGGCATGAATATACTATTTCAAAAAAGTATTCTTGAGATCAGTTGTTCTACATACAAATATGATTCTCTTACATCCAAAAATGTGTTCAACTTTTATTTGAGATGTTTTATCAATTTCAGTGTAGGTTTTTATGCATTATCTTGTACTGTTTTCCCGCCAAGCCTTTGCCTTTTCTTTGAAGTCACTTATCATGTTGCAGATTACAAGTTTGTATGTATGTTTGTCCTCCCCCCCCCAAAAAAAAACACCTCTGAAAGTTTAACATTACATTAACAAGATAGATAAAACACCTGTGTGGGTTTAAAAAACTGACTCTGGGAGGAGGAAATGAAAGATATATCTTGCGTACTGAAGAAATCAGATGACAGCTGTAGCTGTGACTATAATACATCAAATTATTTTTGATACGTTAAGCAAACAAATCGTTTATAGACACTAAAGCAAACAATTATTTATATGTTTGCTAGGCGATGTATAGCAGCGAGTCATGCTTGAAACACTTGTTAGAAGCAGTGTAGTATAGACCTGAAATCCATCAAATTAGCTTGGATCGGAGGGGAAAATATGTGTTGAATAACATTTTGCAGTCACTTTATACTTTGTCTTTCTCAAACCATCCTCCATAGATTTCTTAAACACACACACACACACACACACTGTATATATAAAATATTGATTTTTGTTCTTTTTAAAAGCACACTTACATAAAGCAAGAAACCGTATGAAAAATTATTGTATTGTTTTTAAAACAATCTGGGCCCGACTTTTACATTTCTTAGAGCTTGCCTGTCCAAATGAACAATCCAAATTCTGAGATGAAATTATTGAGTGGCGCTGGTTATAGCAATATTGTCTCAGACCCTATTTCTCAGATATAGATTTGCTTGGAGGGGGGGGGGGGAAAGCACTATGTTAAATAACATTTGACATACATTTGCTTCTGGCATTTCTCCCATACTGAAATTTCCGAATCATTGTGATAGAAGTTAAAGGTGCTGCTTTCTACATGTTATAAAAGCTCAGACTTTTAGAAGGTTCTCTGGATAGGATTTATTAGTTTGCAAATGTGAATTATTTGGGTATGTGTTCCTGCCAGGAGCAAAGTGAACTCTGCCCAACCTGAAGAACAATTCTGCAAGTTCCAACATATCCATTATTGTGGAGGATTGTGTAGATTGTGTATTCAGCAACAAGTGGAGAATCAGAACTATTATTCAGGTCATTAATGGAAATAGGTTAAACAGAACGCTGTTTTCCTCCTCCTCCCACGTTGGCTCAAATTCCTGACATTCAACTTTTCTCAGGAATCTGCTACAACATTTAGCCAATATATAAGTGCTTTTCAGTCATTCTGTAATGATTTTCATCTTTCAGAAAGAACGTGTGCCAGGAAATTCTTTCCACACAACTTGACTTTTTCTATGTACCTTGGTTTAACCCCCTTGATAGAGTCATTATATATAATAGAAGCAAAAGAAAAAAAAATGTGATTCACATTAGCCTGCAGATCAGTCAATTAGCAAACAGAACATCTGCAAGCAGCCACCATTTTCTACTTGTAAATTGTCACAAGAAGCACACATTAGGAAAGTTCATGACAAAAAGGCATATAGTGTCATATGCACACATTTTTAAAAAGATGTACTTTAGGGAAAATAACTTACAAAACTACCCATGTTATAGGAGATTAGATACAGAACTGTATTAGGGGAAAAAAAACTTCAACAAATGATGATTTGGCGCCAAAAGGAAACTTTTCTTATGAGTTTAAAACTTTATTGTAAATAGCCCTTAAAGTATTAGTTAATATTTTTGTTTGTTATTTTTTGACCAATCGCTTCTTAAAAACCTCCAGTGATGGAGCAATGACTACTTCCGGAGGCAAGTCATTCCCTTGGTTAATTGTTCTAACTGTCAGGAAATTTCTCCTTAGTTCTAGGTTGGTTCTCTCCTTGATTAGTTTCCATCCATTGCTTCTTGTTCTGCCTTCAGATGTTTTGGAGAATAGGTTAACCCCTTCTTCTTTACCACAGACCCTTAGATATTGGAACACTGCTACCATGTCCTTCGGGAGCGGGCAGCATACAAAACCAATAAACCAAAACCATGTCATCCCTAGTCCTTTTTTTTCCCATTAAACTAGACACACTCAGTTGCTGCAATCATTATTCATATGTTTTAGCCTCCACTCCCGCAATCATCTTTATACAAGATAGAAGAAGATAGAAATAACAGGAGTCAGTAAGTTTTGTGCAAATAGCACATTGGAAGAAACAGTTGCTGGATAATAATATACTGGAAGAAGTTAATATCAAAAGAGGAATCTTTCAAGGAGACTCATTGTCACCACTACTGTTTATCATTGTGTTGATTCTTCTGTCAACAATACTGAACAAGTCAGCTCATGACTGTCAAATATGAAAACACCTGCTAGATTATCCCTCCTTTTTTACGAGCATGATTTGAAGCTGTTTGGAAAAATACCATCTGAAATAGTATCCCTGCTCAACATCTCTGTCTACAGCCAAGATACTGCAATCAAGTTTGGACTGGATAAATGTGCCACCCTTTATCATCGGTAGGAGAATAACAGTGAAAATTGAAGGAATCAAAATGCCTTATGGAAATAACAACAAGAATCTGGATGAAGAGGATCACTACAAATATCTGGGCGTTCTTCATTCTGACGATATCAAACACAGCGAAGTCAAGAAGGAAAATAATCAATACATCATGAGAGCAAAGAAGATCTTAAAATTCAAACTCAGTGGAGGAAATGTCATCAAGGAAATTAACACCACTGCAATTCCAGTCATTAGACACACAGCTAGAATAGTGGATTGGACTCAAACAGGGCTAAAAGCTCAAGATAGAAGACCAGAAAAAATAAGAACAGGGAATCATGCCCTTCATTTCACACAGTGATGTTGATAGACTCTATTTAGCAAGGAAAACAGGTAGGCATGGAATCTTGCAAATACATTAGACCGTTGAAGAAGAATTGGAAGAATATCTGAAGGACAGTTAAGAAGATGCAGCAAAGCTAGTACATCATGCAGGGTTACTGAATACTAGAGAGACAAACTGGCCACAAGAAATGCCAAATTAAGCGTAGAAAGGAGGCACGGAAAGGCAAAGTATTACATGGCCAGTGCATGAAAAAAAATTAAAAGGCAAAGCAGATGACAAGAAGACCTGGCGATAGCTAAAAATGTGAAGAAGATTCAGCCTAATGAGGCTGTTTACACCAAGATGATGACCAAGAAACCAGGCATGTTCTTCAACCCAGAAGAATCTGAACTGGACCTCACTTATGGCAACCGCTAGAAGGATGTGAAACTCCCAGATGCTTATGAGTGCCTTATCTTGGATGTTTTCTGTGGCAGTCAGATGCACTTTGTGCACAGTGATGAACTACGAGAGGCCTGGCGTATATTCACTCCGCTGCTCCACCAAATTGAGGCAGAGAAGACAAAACTGATTTCCTATAGCTATGGCAGCCGTGGCCTTACCGAGGCTGATGAATTGATGAAGAGAGTTGGCTTTCAGTACGAAGGCACCTACTGGTGGGTCTTCAGCATGAACAGCATCTTCTTCTGCTGACCTCTTGGTGGACCGCGTCTACCCTCTGTCCCTATCCCATTCCAGTTTCTGCTGCTATGCTGGGAAAGCTTCTGGAGCCATGGGAAAGTTGCAGAGGGGTTTTTTAATTATTATTTTGCTCTCAACACTCCATGCTCCTTCCACATCTATCTACATGTGCTGCTTTACTCAATTGCTTTTACTTGGAACTTCTTACATTCCTTTGGAATTTGTACATGATGCTCTTCTGTAAATGGAAGTTATTACAAAAACTCCCCCCCCCCCAAAAAAAAAAATTGGGAAGAAGAAATGAAAAAGAAAAGAACGAGGGGATTATTTGGGCTGTACAATACCAAGATTTAAGAACAAAGGCATTAAAGCAGGGGTGAAATGCCACCGGTTTGGGCTGGTTCACCCAAACCGGTAGTAAAACAATATTTTAAAAAAGTTAAAAAAAAGTTCTGATGATCAGCTGTGTGACAATCAGCTGTGCCATGCGATTTATATTCGCTAGAAAGCAGGAAATCCCGCTTTCTAGCGACTCTGAATCGCATGGCACAGCCGCTTTCCTCTCTCGCTGTTCTACTTACCTTTGCAGACTCAGAAAAGGCTTCTTAGTGCCTGCGGCATGTGGGAAGTTATTATTATTATTCTTTATTATTATTTATTTGTCTTGTATGCCGCCCACTCCCGGCGGCTCACAAAAGACGGGCGGCTCACAAAAGACAAGGGAAAAGGGGGAACGAGACAAAGACAACATATTAAAAACAAAACCAACATTCACAAGTGAAGTGAAGTGAACCGGTAGCAGACTCCAGAGCATTTTACCCCTTCATCAAAGGCCAAGACTTGAAAAGATAGCCACAGACAGCAAATGCCTCCTCTGCAAAGACATGGATGAATAATGCGCCACCCAAGATTGCACAGGATGACTACAAGCAATGACATCATAAAGTAGCTCAATAGTGCATCGAGAAGACCTGCAAAAAATAGCATTTGCCTGCAAGCAAGACCTGGTGGGGGCTACGAAAGGAACAAAATAATAGAAAAGGAAAAAGGAAAAAAACTCTAAAGTGCTCTGGGATATTCGAATTCAAACATTCAAGCACCTGCCGCATAACAACCCAGACTTTAAAAAAAAATTGATAAGAAGGACAAGGAAAAAAAGAAGAAGAAAAGTGGATGTTGCAGTGCCTGGTGACAGTAGAAGAGGGGGGAAAAACTGGAGAAATCACAAAATACAAATACCTGAAAATAAAGGCAGAACTGCGGCAAAAGAAAGCAAAAATTGTACCAATATCAGTGTTTCTCAACCTTGGCGACTTTAAGTCCTATGGACTTCAACTCCCAGCATAGCTGGCTGGGGGATTCTGGGAGTTGAAGTCCACAGGACTTAAAGTCGCCAAGGTTGAGAAACACTGACCAATAGTGATAAATATTCTGGGCGCAATTCCGAAATATGTGTAGCAGCGCTTGAGCCCCATTGTCAACGAGAAAGTCACCATCAGTTGATTGCAAAGAGAATTTTACTTAGAATAGCCTACATCCATGTGTCTTTAACATTTATCAAACCACACCTGCCTAGGTTCTTGTGAGGGACGTAATAGGTGGATAAAATACCGAACCATCAAACACCTGGCTGACTGTTTGACCAACTATTATAATCTCACTTTGTTAAATAGCCGGGAGGTTAAAAAAACTACTGATAACACATCTTATTACTTATTACTGAATGAAAACTTTCCAGATAGGATAGTAAAAAGATCAGATCTTCCCAGCATGTCCCAGCCCATGGAGCAAAGTATTAAGATACTTGCTCCTCTTATGCAGTTCAAACTGAAGGTACATATGAAGGTACATCCCTTGAAGAGTATTCGGCGACTTCAGCTTGTCCAGAATGCAGCCGCGCGAGCGATTGTGGGTGCACCTCGGTTCACCCACGTAACACCTATCCTCCGCGAGCTGCACTGGCTGCCTATTGGTCTCCGGATACGCTTCAAGGTGCTAGTCATCACTTATAAAGCCCTTCATGGTATTGGACCTGGGTACTTGAGAGACCGCCTGCTGCCAATTACCTCCACCAGACCGATTAGATCGCACAGACTAGGCCTCCTCCGAATTCCATCCGCCGGCCAGTGTCGACTGGAGACTACCCGGAGGAGAGCCTTCTCTGTTGCTGCTCCGACCCTCTGGAACGAACTCCCCATGGAGATTCGCGCCCTCACCACCCTCCAGGCCTTCCGCATAGCCCTTAAAACCTGGCTGTTCCGACAGGCCTGGGGCTAAAGAATCGTCGACCCTATCTCGAATGGTATGATTGTTGCGTTTTTTAATTATGTATTGTTTTGTGTTGTTAACGGTCTGTATCCCCCTTCCCTTGCTTGAGTTGTGAGCCTCCCTGAGTCCCTTTAGGGAAAAGGGCGGCATACAAATGAAATAAAACTCTAAACTCTAAACATATTTTTTCCCTCTCTGTGCTCATTTAGACAGTGGGAAACGGCTCGCCCTTCCCAGAACACCTCTTGAACAAGACTATTACCGGTGCTTTCATCTCTACCATTGGTTTGCCCTTGGCAGGCATAATATGAGAGTGATCCAAATTAATCAAATAGAGTCTACGCTTAGGCTGCAATGTTATAAAAGCCGGTGGACTCATAGGATTCCATTTAAAATGCCTGCAGCAAAGCTTCATGAGCTGTAAGGCTTTTAATTCTGATGCCTTTTCACTGATAAATAGGAACTGGTACGATATCAGCAGAAGACCAGTGTTGCAGTTGTGAGCTTAGAGAATAGTAAGGTAAATAGGATAGGCTGAATTTATTTGATACTGTTGATATGTTAGAAGTGCAATTTTAGGCCCACTGGGCCAGAATTTATTATTCGGGGGTTCATAAGAGGTAGAATTTCTAAAGGACCTCTTCAAATGCCAGGGCTGTTAAACTTGCGGCTCATGGGCTGGATGCATCAATAGCAATAGCAATAGCATAGTTAGACTTATATACCGCTTCATAGGGCTTTCAGCCCTCTCTAAGCGGTTTACAGAGTCAGCATATCGCCCCCACAGTCTGGGTCCTCATTTCACCCACCTCGGAAGGATGGAAGGCTGAGTCAACCTTCAGCCGGTGAGATTTGAACCGCCGAACTGCAGATAACAGTCAGCTGAAGTGGCCTGCAGTACTGCACCCTAGCCACTGCGCCACCTCGGCACCTGGCCACGCCCAGGCCTTGGTTTAGCAAAGGGGAAAAAGTCACAATACGTCACATGATGACACCAAGACGATGCGAGATTGACACCCCTGGTTTATCTCATATTAGCATTTGACAATTCCTTCTGTGCATTCATCAGTTTTGGAGGCTTTGGAGAACTGGAACTAGCCTAGTATATTTCAAGCCAATCAGACATTTTAATGTTTCTGATATTCTTCATTTTGATGCCTGCTATAAGTAAAGTAGACACTTCCTTCAGTAAAAATAAATTTTACATTATTTCACCACCCGGTAAAATTACTTTTGATGCTTGGCCTTTAGAAGATTGAGAGCCTTTGCCTCTGGCTCACCTTCCATCTTTTTTTGCCTTGCCTTGCAGGGTTACCAAGTGCCAATCAAAAGTATTCAAGGTAAGCCTTCTTGGTTTGTTGTTACTTTGTGACATGTTGCCATTGTTTGTTCTAATTATGCCTCTGAATCACAAAATATGATTCTTTCCTATTGTCTATGGAGATTCTCCGTCATCCAAGTCACCAAGGGAATTCTGGGAGTTGAAGTCCAGACATCTTCAAGTTGCCAAGGTTGAGAAACACTGTTGTACACCCTCACAAAAAACACTAAATTGACATAACAGAAAGTATTTCAATCTCTGTTTCAGATAACACAAGTTTGCAATTGTACCACTTCAAACAGAGGCCGAAATGAACACTTTTAGACTGGAATATTTTGACCTCAAATGTTTTGTACATCTCTCGTTTACAGTGCATCTTGAAAAATATACCTCTGAATAAATAAATCATCAAAGGCTCACAGTCCTTAATGAGCATCCACAGGTCAGATATATTTCCCAATCCTTTTTCAAAGTCATTTCAACATAAAGTGTGTAAAAAAAAAATCATTGCAATATTTTTCAGGGGTTCTCCTGACTCAAGGCTTTAAGAAAGGCCACAGAAAATAGTGGCTGAAGGAAACTCCCTTTACCAACAATAATTGAAATGCAAAATGTTCAGTCTGGTCAGCAATTTTAAAAAAAAAATATCACAGAAGAGGCCATGGTGGCATGGAGATTAGTGACTGAGATTATATTGTGTAGCTAGAATGCAAATTAATGCCTTTGAATTCTGTATCAGCAGCAAGAAAGAGCGTCAATGTGAAAAGAGAAAAAGGATCTCTGTGGTGACTAAGGGCAGATCATCAATGCAGGTCACTCAATGCTTCCTGACTGCAGGGACAGATGATGTCATCCTGTTGCTTTTCTCAACCCAATGCTAACACATCCCACACCCATGTTTTCTAGCCTCAGTTCAAAGCGGCTGTTTATGAACTTCAGAGCAATGGCCTCCAGGAATTCTTTCTGATCCAACAGCAGCCCCAGCTCTAATTGGTTGTAGTGCTGGCATGCAATGCCCTCCCCCTCTTTTTTTACAATATGGAGGTGGATTAAATGATAGCCCATTAAATTTATGAACCATCTTGAACCCTAGAACTCCACTATTTTGGTCTCAGCCCTTGCTGATTGAAGTATCCTCCCTTGTTTGTTCACCCCCACATGCCTATAGTACTTAACAGTTTCCCTCCCAGCCCACCTCTTTATACGTCTTTCATTGCAATATAGGAATGTAGCTACTTTCCTTTTTGTGAAGCTATCATTTCCCTTATTCCTGCAAAATTTCCATGAAACAAAAGAATAGCCTGTTCCTTATTACTTTGATCACTGTTGAATCTCAGCAATGATGAAACTACAAAGGGGGAAAATGGGGAGGAACTGTGTTAGTGCTGAAAGAGATAATGTGAATGGAGATGATGGCCCGTATATGTAAAAAGAATTGAAGAGCAAAGGAAGACCATGGAGATTAGTGAGGAAGAGACAATTCCTAAAAGGGAAAGACAAATACTGGTAGACTATAGATCTGTGGAGACTGTCAATCATTCAGGTCATGGTTATCCCAAACCTGCTTTCCAAAAGGCATTTCTTTGAAATAGCAATAGCAATAGCAGTTAGACTTATATACCACTTCATAGGGCTTTCAGCCCTCTCTAAGCGGTTTACAGAGGCAGCATATCGCCCCCAACAATCCGGGTCCTCATTTTACCCACCTCGGAAGGATGGAAGGCTGAGTCAACCCTGAGCCGGTGAGATTTGAACCGCCGAACTGCAGATAGCAGTCATCTGAAGTGGCCTGCAGTACTGCACTCTAACCACTGTGCCCAGTTGCTTTTGGAAAGTTTCTTTGGGACTACTGGGACACTGTACAGGAGCCTTGCCAGAGATACTTGCCTTTCTACTCAGATGGGTAAGACAGGGAAAATTGGGAATAATAAATCAGGTCTTGTATTAGCCTTACCTGGATTGAGCACCAACCTGGACCCATTGTCAACCCACTGTAATCCTGGCTGGAGTTCAGAAATTGGTTTACAAAACAATTTGGGACAATACGGTACACAAGCAGCTTAGTTTAGAGGTGGCGCAGTGGTTAAATGCAGCACTGCAGGCTACTTCAGCTGTCTGCAGTTCTGCAGTTCGGCGGTTCAAATCTCACCGGCTCAGGGTTGACTCAGCCTTCCATCCTTTCGAGGTGGGTAAAATGAGGACCCGGATTGTTGTTGGGGGCGATATGCTGACTCTGTAAACCGCTTAGAGGGGGCTGAAAGCCCTATGAAGTGGTATATAAGTCTAACTGCTATTGCTATTGCTATAGTTTGCAGTGCAAAATGGCTCCTTTGATTTGGATGTGTATCAAAGCACACTATCCTTTGCATGCTACATTCCATTCTGTTGAATATATGAAAACTGGGGAACAGAATGACCTATTCTTGCACTATTAAGGGCAATGGGTGAGGACTTGGAATGGAGAAAGCGGAGGCCATTGGAACTCCTTATTCTAGGCAGACTTCAAACATTTAAAGGAAGGCACAGCATTGAGCAGAGTAATCTTTGTCTGCAATTGGATTGCAACTGCATATGTTTCCAACCGAAGCCTGTAGGTCATTGGATTCCTTGTTTCTGTCATACATATGTTAATTCACCGTAGGAACCATTGAAATCCACGATACAAGTTAGACATGTTCAAGGCCTGGATAAAGCTTGTGTAACATATATTTAACATTCTGAAGGATAATGTTAAATCTGTGTAAACCTCTGCTGATCTTTACATGCTGTTAATTTTCTTTTTCTCAACTGAAAGGTCACATAACACCTTTTCCCCCCCCCTGGCTAGTACAGTGTTAAAATAATATCAATAACTGTAGAGTAATGGGTGTTCACGAAATGAAAATGAGTTTGGCACAATCTCAAGCACACGCTTAGAATAGTTCATAAGTGAACCATTTTGCACTTCTCTTTAAAACAAAGTGAAATCTTTACCTTATTATCCTGTGCGATGTTCTATTTTATATTCTCCTCCTCTTCATAGCAACACAGAACTCATATTTCGTACTTCCTGTCTTCTTAGAACAAGTCCCACTCTGTTCTTTTAGACTTTCTCTTAATTGCTTATTTGCACAATTTAATGCAATCCTTTTAATACTAAACAAAATTTAGTGAGCAAAATATCAACTCTTTTAGATGAGGAAGTTGAGATGGACAGGTGAATCCCAATGTAGCTGTGTTCAAGATACAGAGCGGGATTTGTAAGAGCCTCTAAGAGCCAAGGTGGCGCAGTGGTTAAAATGCAGCACTGCAGGCTACTGCTAGATCAGCTGTTCAGCGGTTCAAATCTCACCGGCTCAGGGTTGACTCAGCCTTCCATCCTTCCGAGGTGGGTAAAATGAGGACCCGGATTGTTGGGGGCAATATGCTGACTCTCTGTAAACCGCTTAGAGAGGGCTGAAAGCCCTATGAAGCGGTATATAAGTCTACTGCTATTGCTATTGCTATTGATTTATCCTTAACCTATGGGAAATGCCATTTACTCTTCTTTGTCATCTGCTTGGAGCAAGTGGCATTATTCTTTTCCAGGGGCATTTATGGACTACTGGGTGCTCCTTCGGTGCTCACTGAAGCCCATTCCATTCCCAAAAGCCAAGGTGGCACAGTGGTTAAATGCAGCACTGCAGGCTACTTCAGCTGATTGCAGTTCTGCAGTTCGGCGGTTCAAATCTCACCGGCTCAGGGTTGACTCAGCCTTCCATCCTTCCGAGGTGGGTGAAATGAGGACCCAGACTGTGGGGGCGATATGCTGACTCTGTAAACCGCTTAGAGAGGGCTGAAAGCCCTATGAAGCGGTATACAAGTCTAACTGCTATTGCTATTGCTATTTCCTAACTAATTCTAACCTAGCTTCTATAAGAAATGAAAATATGAAGAACATCTTCCTAATTAGTTAAGAAGGGCGATTTGTTCCAAGATTACCCAAGTACAACAACATCCCTTTCAAAGGGTAACATACACTTCTGAAATCATTAATGCAAGGATTCTTCAGGCTACACTAAATATTGAATTCCAGAAATCTTGCCTCTAGAGATGCTGCTATATGTAAAGTCTAGAGACTTATACAAAACATGAATAAAATGTTTAACATCCCAACTTTAATTATTTAAATGTAGTACCATATAAAATCATTTGCTTCACAGGAGTGGTAGAGGGGGAGGGGAAGTAGGGGAGAGGGGAATGATGGAGGGAAGATGGAAAGTTGGAGAGGGCGAAAGAAAGGGTGTATGGAGGGTCGAAGTGGTACATTGGGTTTGTATTTTTGGGGGTATTGTTGACAAGAGGAATGGCTGTGTTTATTGTTTAATGTTATATGGCCCCGGTTATGCACAGTATATATGTGACTGTACGAAATGAAAATGGAAAATAAAAACACATTTACAATAAAATCATTTGCTTCACTATGAAGGCGGTTCTAAGGTGTTAACTTGAAAGTAAGGGTACAAATTCATACCAGGAAAAATATGGCGCATTTCTCTTCGGTTAATACCTTTTTTTTAAAAAAAAAAATACTTTACATTTATTTAAACTTCCAAATAAATATTCTCAATAGGAGGACTCTTGTTTCATCACCTTCTCCCAGACTGCTAATGTGACCCAGTAATTATGGAATCCCATGATCTTTAGGGCTTATGTGATCATTATTTAAAAATAAATAGGTGGAGGGACATGGCTATTTTCGATAAAGAATTGACATTTTCAGAAAAAAAAAATTTCCTTGTATTTTACTTTAGAGAGTCTTCATTCACAATGGCTATTTCTTCATATGATGTTAGCTATCACCTACTTGATATACTAGCCCAGTGTTTCTCAACCTTGGCAACTTGAAAATGTCCGGACTTCAACTCCCAGAATGCCCCAGCCAGCATTCGCTGGCTGGGGAATTCTGGGAGTTGAAGTCCGGACATCTTCAAGTTGCCAAGGTTGAGAAACACTGTCCTAGACTCTACCAAAATGAGCCCTCGATTGCCCAGTCAAAACCCATCCCTTTTTACAAGCATCTCATGCAAAATACACATGCAAAAAGCGTGGGGCTTTGATTGCATATCCATGGCCTACATCTTTTTTGCAATTCCAACCCACCCCATAAATGTTCCAGCATCCAACATTGTATTATAGTTTTTTCATATTTAAAATGATATGAAATTATAATAATAGTAGGAGGGAACCCAAAGGTGTTTTTTTTCCCTCTCAAAAGACAACTGGGCTTTCTTTCTTCTTCCTTGAAGATGTTTTGCTTCTTATTCAATAAGGTTTTTTGATTATTTTCTTCAGAACTGAATAAGCTTCTTGGACGAGAAGTCAACATCTTCAAAGGAAGAAAAAAGAAAGTCCAGTTGCCTTTTGAAAAAGCATCTTGGGGACAAAATTCTGGGAGTTGAAGTCCAGACATCTTCAAGTTGCCAAGGTTGAGAAACACTGGTCTACAACAACTCGCCACAGTCAACTCGCAATGGCCAACTCATTTCAGCCAACTCTCCAAGGGACAACTTGCCATGGCCAACTCGCCAAGTCAACCTGGGACAATAATTAAACTAATATCAAAGAAACAGTGGAATAGAATAATTAAAGAAAGGATGCCAAAGGAGGAATAAAATGAAATGTGAATGACAAAAGTTAAAATATTTTTTAAACTATTTTAAATAATTAAATTGAATTGGCTCGCAGTGAATTGTTCTGTGATGAATTGGCCATGTTGAGTTGCCTTGAGGCAAGTTGGCAGTGGCAAATTGGCTGTGGTAACTTGTCATGAACCCTCCCAAAAAACTTTAGGCACTTATCCTATTCTGTTTTGAGAAAATGATTGGATAGGAATCTGGGGGAAAAATACATTCAAATGTTTCACCACTTCTGCTATAAATTCTACAACTTTAGCTATAATTATTTTTATAAACTAATAACTTTTGTGAGTTCACCTCCAAATTGCCTCTCAAGACTGTATCTTTCTTTTAATTGACTTTGTCATTGGCAGTTTCTCATAAACTCTTGACTTCAGCAAGGATTTTTGTCCTTTTGGGGTCCCTTCCCCATTTCAGCTGCAGATTCTCTTTCCATTTCTCTCTGACTCTCCCAAAGCAGAGTAACTATGCTCAACTAGATTTCATTGTGCTGCTTCCATTTTGAAAATTACATTAGATATATGTCTTGGTGCTTGAAACAGTAAGGGAAGATACTTGGTTTCTGTACTCTGAAGACAATTTATAAAATGAAGTGGTGTCACTGAGCACGATAGAGTATTTGAGCCAGGCATTTTGCTACAAAAAAGTTTCAATGCTGTTGATATATATTTCTTTTTCTGTGGTGCATATCATAATAGTTCTGTACTCCTTTGTAACTATAATACAATATGGTTAATGTGCATCTTCTAGGTACTATGTGTACAGCGCTATTCTGAAATATTTGATGTTTTGAAGCTGCTCAATTTCCCTCAATGGCCCAGTTAATTTTCTTAAGCATCCTAGCAATATCCACTTTAGTTTCCTCTTTGTTGATTACTGAAAGATGCTCCTGGTAGTAATGGGTAAAGGCTTGGAGAACTTGTTGATGTCTTCCTGAGGTTAGTGAAATAATAGCCATTTCATCAACCTATAAACAAGTTGGATTTATTCAGCCTTGCAACGATGGAAATTTAAATTGGATAGACTGTCTGCTAGACAGTTTAAATAGTGATTAAATAAGATAGAGTCTAAAATATAGCCCTAACTCTCATTTAAACAAGGCTATCCTTAGACAAAACACCTTGACTCTAACAGGGGTTTTCTTACTAAATTATTGGATTAGGGGGCAAAATCCACCTTTCCATATTGATATTTCTCAGCTTTCTCAGTTTTCTATCATGTTAGTGAATTTTAATTTTTTTTTAAAAAAATGGTTTCATTCTCAAGATCAAAGGCTGATTTGGAAAGAAGTTACACTATGAATGTCAAGTGGCAGATATTGTCTGAAACATCATTCTCTACCCATTAGTGCCCTTCAAAAGTGTCGGGAAAGGAACATGTTATCATATTTGAGGGATGTGTAAAAAAAGGTAGAAAGTTCTGGGTTCAAATACACAGACTCATTCAAAGGATTAGGTTTAGGGTAAGGTTTTAATCTATCTATCTATCTATCTATCTATCTATCTATCTATCTATCTATCTATCTATCTATATCTATCTCTATCTATCTATCTCTATCTATCTATCTATCTATCTATCTATCTATCTATCATCTATCGATATCTTGATATCTATCATATCTATCTATCTATCTATCTATCTATCTATCTATCTATCTATCTATCTATCTATCTCTCTATCATCTATCTCTATCTATCTACTGTATTTGTCTGTCTGTCTATATGTTTTCGTAGATTTTCATGGCTACAGGGTTACAGATTTTGGTGTATTTGGGTCTTTTCCCATGTAAGATTGAGAGTATCTTGGCGATGTTTCGAAGAGGTCCCACTCATCATCTTCAAGCTGGTGTCTTCAGGCACGAGGCACGAAGACACCAGTATGAAGATGACGAGTGGGACCTCGTCAAAACATCGCCAAGATACTCTCAACGCTGAAGCAATTTCAACCAAACTTGGTACAGAGATGACTTACCCTCTGGAAACAAATAATGGGGGGAAGGGGGGAAGACACCTCTGGGGTGGGTGTGTGTGTGTGTGTGTGCGTCCATTCCAGGATAACTCTGGAAAACCTGAACCTTTAAGGAGAGCACGTGCAGCGTCCTAGAGCAGCAATTGTTCATGATGTCGTGGGAGGGGGAAGGCAGCCTGATTAGACCAGTACAGAGGCCTTTGATTTACCGTGCTCCCACACACAGGACGCCTACGAAGTGCCAGGAGCATAGACAGGGCAGGGAAAAGGAGTGCATGGGAGGGGGAAGGGAGAGGGCAGGTATGATGGGCATGGGAGTAGGGGGAAGGGAGAGGGCAGGGATGATGGGCATGGGAAGATGGGGATGAAAAGCCCCTCTCAATGGCTCCCTGTCAGAGAAACACTTTGGGGCAAAGTCCCAGGATTGCAGACAAGGCAGGAAAGAGGAGCGCATGGGAGGGGGAAGGGAGAGGGCAGGGATGATGGGCATGGGAGTAGGGGGAAGGGAAAGGGCAGGGATGATGGGCATGGGAAGATGGGGATGAAAAGCCCCTCTCAATGGCTCCCTGTCAGAGAAACACTTTGGGGCAAAGTCCCAGGATTGCAGACAAGGCGGGAAAGAGGAGCGCATGGGAGGGGGAAGGGAGAGGGCAGGGATGATGGGCATGGGAGTAGGGGGAAGGGAAAGGGCAGGGATGATGGGCATGGGAAGATGGGGATGAAAAGCCCCTCTCAATGGCTCCCTGTCAGAGAAACACTTTGGGGCAAAGTCCCAGGATTGCAGACAAGGCAGGAAAGAGGAGCGCATGGGAGGGGGAAGGGAGAGGGCAGGGATGATGGGCATGGGAGTAGGGGGAAGGGAAAGGGCAGGGATGATGGGCATGGGAAGATGGGGATGAAAAGCCCCTCTCAATGGCTCCCTGTCAGAGAAACACTTTGGGGCAAAGTCCCAGGATTGCAGACAAGGCAGGAAAGAGGAGCGCATGGGAGGGGGAAGGGAGAGGGCAGGGATGATGGGCATGGGAGTAGGGGGAAGGGAAAGGGCAGGGATGATGGGCATGGGAAGATGGGGATGAAAAGCCCCTCTCAATGGCTCCCTGTCAGAGAAACACTTTGGGGCAAAGTCCCAGGATTGTAGACAAGGCAGGAAAGAGGAGCGCATGGGAGGGGGAAGGGAGAGGGCAGGGATGATGGGCATGGAAGAAAGGCGCCTCTCAATGGTTTCCTGTCAGACAAACACTTCGATGTCTATAAATACCCGGGCAATGCCGGGTCATCAGCTAGTATACGATAAAGACCGTTATTCTTTAATAAGATTAATGCACAATTGAGACCAGGGGATTATCCTTTTTTGGTTGATAGAATAATAGTTGGGAAAATGTTATGGAAGT
Organism: Thamnophis sirtalis; assembly: GCF_051295495.1. Taxonomy (NCBI): domain Eukaryota; kingdom Metazoa; phylum Chordata; class Lepidosauria; order Squamata; family Natricidae; genus Thamnophis; species Thamnophis sirtalis. The sequence goes on from NW_028261388.1 coordinate 84,997,107, forward strand.
TTGTTTTTGTATACAATAATGGCAGCGCACAAAGATAGAAAGATTCCACATTGTCCGCAATGAAAGAATGATTGGTAAAGGTGGTGGAACTTGCTGAAATGGCTAAACTGACTTCTTTGACCATGGAAAAAGGCAGTAACTATTTTATTGCTGTCTGGAAAACCCTTATGAACTTTCTGCATACAAATGAAGAAAATGAACTTACGATTTATAGTCCTGATAATTAGACAGTACAGATTATAGAAAGAAGAATAATCTGAAGTAATTTTAGAGAGAGAGAGATTAAAATATATTGGCACTTATACGTGCTGTGAAGAATATCAAAAGCCAGCTCTTTATCTCTTTTCATCTTTCTTTCTTTCTTTTCTACATCGGGAAGCACTCAATCTTTCAGGGGAGGGTTGGGGGGCAAGTGCAGAGCAAGCCTGGAATCACTGCACAACTGCAAAAGAGCTATGGCTGACCACGTCTGCTCCAGTTTCTTGAAACCTCATCTAATTGTTCCCAGGAGTATACTGTCATACTGGGGGAGATACCTGTATTTTAGGCAGAACATAATGAGGTAGATATCTCAAATTCTGAACATGTGGGTCTGGTTAGTTACATCTGACAACAGTGCCCACAGTTCCAGCTCAGCTTGATGAGGTAAGCAGGGAATTCTGATGGTTTTTGTCCTGCCTGATACTGTTTATCAAGCATCTATTGAGAAAAGCTGTTCTGATATGTCATTCAGATAGGAGTCAAGGCAGAGAACACTCATATATAATACGGATACTCCAGAGCAGAAAAACTGCAAGGCTAGGTCCTTCCAAAGGAACTTGTGAAGCATTTTTAAAAACGTGTGATTCATTACTACAATGAGCATATTTTATTGAGATAAGTGGTGTGTCCAAGCAAGAACATTTAACAGTTATTAGTCAAGTATTATAGAAATAAATGCATCTCTTTGTTGTTCACATTTACTTAATATTCTGTGGATGGCATTAATATGAATTAATATACTTTCTTGGCTGCTAATTAAAGGTGTGATGGGAGATCAGATAGCAGCTGGTGAGCTATTAGGCAGAAAGTTTAAAACTCTTGTTTTCTAAAGAAAATATTCCATGAAGATTTAACACTTTAATAGAGAAATAAAGCATCATCCACAATAGATTAACTTTTGTTACAGAGTCACCATTTTTATCTGCAAATATAAATGAAGCTTATCATTAAGACTCCCCCCCCTCTAGTTCTAGAAGTTCTGTAGTTCTTGAAGTGGAAGTTCAAAATAGTGATCATTATTCATTGAAGTAACATTAAAAACACAATTTAGGGTTGAGTCTTCACACTTCTATAGAGTGTGGCGGAGAGATCAGATCCATTAGCAACACCTACCAAAGTGCATATGGCTCATTCCATAAAATGTGTTGATATATGTGTATTGGGATCAAGCATAAAGGCAGAGGACCCAGTTATGATAAGTTTGCACAATGAACAGTCCTTCTATAAGTAGCTATGCCCACTTTCTAATAGTACCAAATGTTCAGCAACTATAGGTATATTGTGCTAGCAACAAATGGACTATTTTGATCCATCTTTCAGCTCTTTTACACATGGCACTATATGGTTCATTCTTTCCCATCTGGTTTATGATGCAAAGAATGGATGGATGGATGGATGGATGGATGGATGGATGGATGGATGGATGGATGAATTTGTATTCAACTTTCAAAGCAACAAATTCATGCAATTGCTTTCCCAAATCATTATTTCTGCTATTGTGGTCATTCTTTTCATGTGGATGGGGTTTGTTGTTATTTTCATTGTTGTTTCTTTGATCGCTGATGTTCTATTGTGTTTCATATGCAGCTAAAATTTTGGCAAGTTAAGAATAGGCTCAGAAAGAAGTACCACTTTTTGAAAAAAATCAAAGTTGTCACTAGTCACTTTTATAGCATGTCCAATAAATTAATGTATGTACGTATGAATTAAATCTCATGATGTATGCTGTCTCCTAAAGTGACAAGATTAATGTTTCACCTTTTTCACTAAAATTATTCCCTGATCGATTGTATTCTATTGTCCTAATCTTAAATCAGAAAGTTAATGAGATGGTCCACCATAGATTGTCTTTCTGGTCTGTTGCTAATATTAACCATCTCAGCCATCTTACTTTTGTTTGGCCTGATATAGACAATGAAAATAGGAAATGTAATTTAAAGGTAATACTATTTAACAAAGTGTAATATTTGTTCTGTGTATAATCTTTATTGTTCCTGTTGTATCCCTGTTCAAATTGTGTACTGTTATGAGAAGTTGATAACTTTTTTTGCACACATGGTAAACTTGAGATTATGATATCTATAGACTTACTACTAAAATACACTATTTTTTCAAGACTCAAATTGGAAGCACACATGATTCTTAAAGCAGAATATTTATACACTTGATTGATTTGATGAAACTATATCAATTGTTGATGCATTTTTTCCTTTAAAAAAAGAAATGATTCACAAACATTTCAATAATTGGTGAAGAAAGACAGTATAAAAGTTCCTGCAATTCTAGAATTGATGAACAAAGGATATCAATGTGCATAGTGGATAAAAGTGAGAAAATCTTTAGGCTTTTTTTTTTTTTGAAAATTGATTGAGTTAAAAATATTTTTAAGGATTTGTTTTCTAGAGTGCATTGCCTGCAGCCTATGTAAAATGTAAGCCTTATGGTCATGTGAAATTTGCTGGAACTAAAAAGGCTTTCAGTCATCTCCCCAGGAATGCAAATTATCTTAATGAATATATAAGAGAAGGATAATAATCTGGGGTTGACAATAAGAAATGTGTAATATAGTGGGGATCGATGTTTCAAGCAGAGCTGTATTTTGAGTAAATGGTTTGAGTTAAAAGCTTACATAGGACTCTTCTATTAGCTTCAGCCCTGATTATATGCATTGTTTAGTATATTCATAGCATTCTCTAGCAAGAGATTTTACTTTGCAGTTTACCATACGTGATCACTCTCTAAAAGAGAGTATGCTGCTGTATCGTTAAAGCTTTTGGTTTGCCCAATTCCTGGGGATGCAACTGCCTGGGAAGATAATGCAAATCCCTCTACTTTTCATGGGTTATCCCACTGAATGGGACCTTTCTTAATAATCACAAATAGCAGCATTTCAGTGTCATCAACTGATCAAAAAAGAAGTACCGCTTTAATTTCCACTTTCCAGCAAATAGCCGAG